>NC_092385.1:62287593-62451116 GCF_030028105.1 Mobula birostris
AATGTTTCGAAGAACTGGATGGACTATGGTTGTAATTCCTCAATAGTTTTAAGATGTTTTTGGCTGTGAAATCTAGGCCTGAAGCAAATAGCTGGATGTTGAGTTCTTGGCCTGGACTGGTTCGCCACATTGGAACCAGGTTCTAATGTAAGGTATGATGGGCTGTTTGGACAATTTAAATGCCAGCTCAGATAGACTGGAAAGGCAGGCCACTTGTGCTTACTCTTCTGTGATATTCACTCCTCTCTCCATGATGTGGTGGCTGTGAGACTGCTGTGCTTCGTGTCTGTGAGCTTCACGGCGAGTTGACCCACTAATATGAGGAAATGATACCAAGGCTTTGGGCCTACTCTGGGCTGCTCCAGGAATTTTGACCTGCCGACTCAATTTGGTTTGGAATGCTGTTGTCGTTGCTCATTTCTATTGTTTGCATGATTTGTGTTTTTTTTCTCTTTCTCTGCAGATGGGGGGGTTGGTTTTTATTTTTTTATAATTGGGTTCTTTCAGGTTTCTTGCTTGTGGCTGCCTGTAAGCAGACAAATCTTAAAGTTGTATAATTTATAGGTTCTCTGATAATAAATGTACTCTCAATCTTTGAACCTTTTGAATCTGGATCGGACAGACAGCAATAGTCACTTTGCTCTGGCTCCCCTCTCTGTCTCACTCCATAGTGACTCCATTTCCAATATGGATTATGTGCTGATCTTAACATGTGAGCTGAGACAACCTGTCACTGCACCTTGAGGGAGCAATAGATCAAGTGTTCAAGCTCTCCAGCTTTCAGTAGTTTGAGTTGTGAGGCTGCTAATTAATGTGCCTGTTGTGATTGGTGTCCCACGATAAGCTACTTACATTGACACAGATCTGTGCAACATCACATCAAGGATTTGACCCTTCCCAGCTGATGGGCCTGTTTCTGTGATCCTGAGAGTTCTTTCTGCAACAAAAAACACATGATTTCTGTTGGAAAATTTCATCTGTGTTATATTTTTAATGTTTGTTGCAGCGACTTCTGCCTTTCTGTCATGTTCTTTGCAACGTTCAAACCATCTGCTGAAGATCCAGAAACTATCACTAGCTATTTCAGTGCAGTGCTGAGCCCTACCTGGGGGAGCCAAGGGGCAAGTGTTGCCATGCTGACTAATTCAACAATGCTGGAGCAAAGTACTCACCATCCTGACTACCATTCAGAGGTCTGAATATAACTCCCGTCAGGGTCTTTTTACCCTTGCAGTTTCTTAACTCTACCCACAATGATTCTACATCTTCCAAGCCTTTGTCACCCTGCCATCGTTCTGCCTACTTGCCTGTCCTTTTGATGCAATGACTATCCTTGGATGTTAATCTCCCAACTACGACCTTTAAGCTGCAGCTCAGTGATGTCCACAATGTTATACCTGTCACTTTCTAACTGCACTCCAAGATCAGTTACCTTATTCTGTGTACTGCATGCATTCAAATATAAAATCTTATATTTGTCACCCTTTCAATTTTGTCCCCATTACACTGCACCTCATCCCATTGACTACAATTTTGCCCTATCATCTGTCTGTCCTCCTGACAGTGTCACTACACTCTACCCCTGCTTGTAAACAACACCCCGATTGTCAGCCCTATCACTACAGTCCCATCCACTTGCTGAATTAATCAGAACCTTCGCCAGCAGTTCTAGCAAACCTGCCTGCGAGGATATTGGCCCTTCTTGGGTTCAGATGTAGTCTGTCCCTTTTGTAAAAGTCATACTTTCCCCAGAAGAGATCCCAATAATTCATAAGTCAGAACCCCTGCCCCCTGCACCAGTTCCTCAGCCATGCAGTCGTCTACCAAATCATCTTATTCTTGCTCTGACTGAAGAGGGAAGGCGAAGAGGGAGAAATTGATCTTCATGCTATCAGGGTGGAAGTTACCCGGGCAGAATATGAGATGTTGCTCCTCCAACATCTGGTATTCTCACATTGCTCATGGCAGCAGAGGAGGCCACACTCAGCTCAGAGAACCAACACAGTGTATTCAGATAAAGAGAAAACTAGAACAGCGCAGAAGAGTACAAGTGCTTCACTGTATCTCGTTCCGTCTTGTTACATTCCCCCTAGACCTCCCTCCAGTCACCTTAAGTGGATGTCCTCTGCTATTGGCCATTGCTGCCCTGGGAAAATGGTGTTGGATGCCACTCTACCTCTCCCTCTCCTAATCTTATACACCTCTATCAAGTTACCCTCATCCTCTGTCATCCCAAAAAAAGAAAAGACCAAACTCACTCATCCTTTCTGTCATTAGTCAGTCAGTCAGTGGGTGCTGTCCCGAATCCAGGGTTGGTGGCTATGCACCTCCATCTTCTTCGATCTTGTGACAGCACTGAGTACAGCCTCTCCTCCAGTTTGTTCTCGTTGACTGCCTTGGCACCGCCCTCCGCCGCCCCTGCCGAACTCGAGCCCAAGGCCGTGTTGGCCTCCAGCTGCTGCCGCTTCTTTGAGCTCAGCCCTTCCTTAGGTGGAGGCCTTGGGCAGGTCCAGGCACACGGTGCAGTGCCCAAGTTCATCATGTCTCTTCTAATGAGGTGCATAGCATACGATTCGTAGATACGTTGGCTCACCAAGAGCTCTTCCGGCCTTTGTCAGGTCTTGTTTTTTTTAGTCCTGCTGGGTGTCCTCACACCCTCCTCACCAGACTAAGTCATAAGATATGTTCTCTAATCCAGGCCACATACTGGTAAATATTCTTTGCACCATTTGTAAAGTTTCCATATCTTTTCTGTAATGGGGTGACCAGAAATTAACACAATATGTCATGTGTTCTCCAACCAGAGTTGTATGGGACTGCAACTTTACCTAATGGCTCTGGAACTGTATCCCAGGACTAATGGAGGCCAGCACATAATACACTTTCTTATCCACCTACTAACTTGTGTGACAACTTTGGGTGATCTATGGACCTGGACCCCAAGATCCTGCTCTCCCTGCACATTGCCAAGATCCCTGACTTTAACCTTGTATTTCACCTTCAAGTTCAACCCTCAATAGTGAATCAGTTCACACTTTCCTGCGTGGAACTCCATTTTCCTCTTTTCTGCCCAAATCTGCACCCTATCCATATGCTATTGTAATGGACAACAACTTTCTACACTATTCGCAACATTTACAACCTCCATGTCATCTTCCTCTTCCTCATCAATATCATTTATAAAAATCAGAAAGAACAGATGTCGCAGAACAGATCCTTGTGGAACTCCACTGGTCAGCAACCTCCAGGCAGATACGTTGCATCTATTAGCACCCTCTGCCTTCTGTGAACAAGCCAGCTCTGAATCCACACAGCATCTCATGCCCCATCCGTTTCCGGATGAGACTACCATGGGAAACCTTGTCAACGTTGTAGTGAAATCGTGAATCATGTACACCACACGCACTGCCCTGCTTTCATCAATTTATTTTCTCACTTCCTCGAAGAGCCTAATTAGGCATGTGAGGCATGACCTGCCCCCCATAAAGGCATGCTGTCTATCATTAATAAGGCTGCTTCTCCAAATGCTTGTAAGTCCTGCACATAACAATCCTCTTCAATAACTTGCCCACCACTTGGGTGTTTCCCATCCAGCCCCAGGAATTTATCTGTAGTATCCTGGGTATACCTAATCCAGCCCCAGGAATTTATCTGTATTATCCTGGGTATCTCTGATCCAGCCCCTGGAATTTATCTGTAGAGCTCTGGGTATACCTCATCCATCCCCAATAATTTATCTGTAGTGTCCTGGGTATCTCCCATCCAACCCCAGGAATTTATCTGTAGTATCATGGGTATCTCCCATCCAGCCCCAAGAATTTGTCTGTAGTATCGTGGGTATCGACCATCCAGCCCCAAGAATTTATCTGTAGTATCCTGGGTATCGACCATCCAGTCCCAAGAGTTTATCTGTAGTGTCCTGGGTGTACAGTACCTCATCCAGAGAAACATAGAAACATAGAAAACATACAGTACAATGGAAGCCATTTGGCACACAATCTTGTGCTGAACATGTCCTTACCTTTGAAATTACCTCGGTTTACCCACAGCTCTCTATTTTTCTAAGCTCCATGTACCAAAAATTTATCTGCCCTCCGTATATTGCCTTTCATCTGCAGATGGTATGACTTCTAGTTACTGTCACATGTACCAAGACAGAGTGAAACCCTTTTGTCGGCATGCCATCAGCACAGGTAATTTCTCCTCATACAAAGTACATCAAGGGAAATGGAGTGCAGAATACAGAGTTACTGTGACAGAAGAATGGCAGACAGCAGAGGAGATGTCACACCGGTGCTGTGATGCGGTGAACTGAGATTGATTCATCTTCTAGCATTGGAGAGTTTGATTGGAGCAGGATGGAAGCTGTCCTTTGGTCTGCTGGTAAATCTTTCCAACCATTTGTACCTTCTATCTGATGGCTGCGGGAGAAGGGAGAATGACCAGGGTGTGAGGGGTCCTTGATTACTTTGGAAACTTTCCCGAGTAGCACGAAGTGCTGGTTTTCATGATAGACTGAACTAAATTCACAACTGCTCCCTAGCTCCTTCCTGTACTCCACCTTGTCATTATATGTGATTTGGCCCTTCACTGTTGTGGAACCTGTGAACTTGCAGATGGAGTTACATAGTCACAGGTGTATAGGGAGCAAAGTAAAGGGCTGAGGGTGTAGTCTTGTGTGGGATTGGCTCTTTGGTAAGAAGGGTGGAGTAGAGAATTGAATATGGTTTGCCTACTGAGGCCTATCTAGTAACACAAGAGATTCTGCAGATGCTGGAGATCTTGAGCAATGTACAGAAAAATCTGGAGGAGCTCAGCTGGTCAGCTGGAGGGAAACAAACAGATAATGTTCCAGACCGAGGCCCGTCACCAGTGTCCAATGAGTCTAACCAGTACATTCCTTTTGTATTTTGTCCCTGTATTAATAACAAGTCTAACCAGAGTCTTTGCTTCCTTTTGTACTTTGTCCCTTTATTAATAAAGCCACAGATCCCATCTGATTTTCTTAACATGATTCTCAATGTTTTTTTAAATGTATTCATTTATGGGATATGGGCATTGCCAGTTAAGCCATCATTTATTGCTCATTCCTAGTTGCCCTTGAGAAGGTGGTGATGAGCTGCCTTCTTGAACTGTTGCAGTCCCTGAGGTGTAGGTACACCACAGTGCTGTTAGGGAGGGAATGCCAAGATTTTGACCCAGCCACAATGAAGGAACGGCATTATATTTCCAAGTCAGGATGGTGAGCGACCTGGAGGAGGATTTCCACAAGGTGGCGTTCCCAGGTCTCTGCTGTTCTCCAACTTCTATTAATAATGTTTCAGGTATCTCCTTTTTAAAATGTTTTGTTTACATTCGATTTCCTGTCCTTGTTGGTTCCACCAATATAAACCATTTCATACTTTCCCCATGTTAAATGTAACTCATGCTAAATTCCACACTTCCCACATGTTAAACGTAATTCCCTCATGTTAAATTCCACACTTCGCATTCCACACTTCCTTCATGTTAAATTCCACACATTTCACATTCCCCCTCCATATGAAATCTAATTCACCACATGTTCATTTCACTCCTCCTGTGGAGCATAGAGCCATGGAGACACACAGCACAGAAACAGGTCCTTTGCCCCGTTGAGTCACCCCATAACACCACTCCTAACATTCATCCAATTTCTTTCCCTCTGTTCCAGCAGCCTATTAATCTGCAACCTGTCTGCGTTTGGGATGTATCAGGTAACCTGAGCACCCTGAGGAAGCCTGTTCAATCACAGGCAAAACATGCAAACTCCACACAGACAGTGCCCGAGGGCAGGATTGAGTCAAAATCACTGGCATTTTGAAGCAGAGGATCTGCTAGATGAACCACTGGGCTACTCAAAGCGATCACTTCTTGCCTCATTCTGCATTAATATGTATCAAAACAATGGAACCAGCAGCTACCTGGGTCTACAGTTGGCCCTCCTTATCCACGGAGGATTGGTTCTGGAACCCCCCGCGGATGCTCAAGTCCATTATATAAAATGACGTAGTATTTGCATATAACCTACGCACATCTTCCGTATACATTAAATCAAATCTAGATTACTTATAATACCTAATACAATGTAAATGCTATGTAAATAGTTGTTATACTGTATTGTTCAGGGAATAATGACAGGAAAAAATGCTCAGACAATGAGTGCTGGAGAGAGCACTTCCGGGTTTTTCTGATCTGCGGTTGGTTGAATCCACGCATGCGGAACCCGTGGATAAGGAGGGCTGACTGTATACTACACCTTTCATCCTCAATGAATTCTGGATCCCCTCTGCTCTGTCCCTTTAATCTCACTGCCTGGTTTTCTCCAGCAAGACTTTCATATGAGACTTTGTGAAACACCAATGGAAAGTCAATAGGCCCCACATTATCTCAGTTACTTGCAGCAACCTTTTGTTACTGCTGCACACTTCATCATATCCTTTAATCACCTTAAGCACTTCAATTAGAGCAGTCCGCAATCTTCAGCATGCAAGAAGAGTCTGAGAGGCCAGACTCTGCAGCCTCAGAACTTAATCCTATTTAACATTATATCAATGTGATTATCACAGAAACTAAACACTGAACATACAACAGCACAGCACATTCGAGGCCCTTCAGCCCAAAATGTTGTGCCAACACTTTAATCTACTCCAAAGTCAATGTAACTCATCCCTCCGACATAGTCCTCCACTTCATTTCCTTCCTGCAAAGAGCCAATGATCCTGATATACCGAACTCTACCACCGCCCGACGGCACATTCCACACACTCACCACGTTCCACACACTCACCACGTTCCACACACTCACCATGTTCCACACACTCACCATGTTCCACAAACCCACCATGTTGCACACACTCACCATGTTCCACACACTCACCATGTTCCACTCACCGACCACATTCCACACACTCACCACGTTCCACACACCCACCATGTTCCACACACTCACCACGTTCCACACACTCACCACGATCCATACACCCACCACGTTCCACTGACCCACCACATTCCACACACTCACCAGGTTCCACACACCGACCATGTTACACTCACTCACCACGTTTCACTCACTCACAATGTTCCACATTCCACATTCCACGCACTCACCACGTTCCACACACTCACCACGTTCCACTCACTCAGCACGTTCCACTCACTCACCATGTTCCACACACCCACCATGTTCCACAAACTCACCACGTTCCACACACTCACCACATTCCACACACTCACCACATTCCACACACTCACCATGTTCCACTCTCTCACCATGCTCCACACACCCACCACATTCCACACACCCACCATGTTCCACACACTCACTATGTTCCACACACGAACCATGTTCCACAAATTCACCACGTTCCACACGCTCACCACGTTCCACACGCTCACCATGTTCCACTCACTCACCATGTTCCACTCTCTCACCATGCTCCACACACCCACCACGTTCCACACACCCATGTTCCACACACTCACCATGTTCCACTCACTCAGCATGTTCCACACACTCACCACGTTCCACACACGCACCACGTTCCACACACGCACCACGTTCCACACACGCACCACGTTCCACACATTGACCACGTTCCAGATATTCACCACGTTCCACACGCTCACCACGTTCCACATACTCATCACATTCCACTCCCTCACCATTTTCCACTCACTCACCATGTTCCACACACTCACCACGTTCCACTCAGTTACCAAGTTCCACACTCTCACCACGTTCAACTAACTCACCACGTTCCACACACTCACCACGTTCCACAGTCTCTACGTTCCACTCTCTCACCACTTTCCACTCACTGACAACGTTCCACACTCTCACCACGTTCCACTCACTGACCACGTTCCACTCACTCAACATGTGCCACACATTCACAACGTTCCACTCACTCACCATTTGCCACACTCCCACCACGTTCCACACGCTCACCACGTTCCACACTCTCAGCACATTCCACACACTCACCACATTCCACTAACTCACCATATTCCACTTTCTCACCATGCCCCAGACACCCATCACATTCCACACACCCACCATACTCCACACACTCAGAATGTTCCACTCACTCAACATGTTCCACACACTCACCACGTTCCACACACGTACCACGTTCCACACACGCACCACGTTCCACACATTCAGCATGTTCCACACATTCACCACGTTCCACATGATTACCACGTACCACACAGTCATCACGTTCCACTCCCTGACCATGTTCCACACACTCACCATGTTCCACACACTCACCACGTTCCACACACGTACCACGTTCCACACACGCACCACGTTCCACACATTCAGCATGTTCCACACATTCACCACGTTCCACACACTCACCACATTCCACACACTCACCACATTCCACTCACTCACCACGTTCCACACACTCACCATGTTCCACTCACTCAACATGTTCCGCACACTGACCACGTTCCACACATTCACCACATTCCACACACTCACCACATTCCACTCATTCACCATGTTCCAATCTTTCACCAACTCCACACACCCTCCACGTTCCACACAAACACCGCATTCCACACACTGACCATGTTCTACTCACTCACTACGTTCCACACACTCACCACGTTCCACTCACTCACCACGTTCCACACTCTCACCACGTTCCACTCACTCACCATGTTCCACTCCCTCACCATGTTCCACATACTCACCATGCTCCACTCACTCACCACGTTCCACACACTCACCACATTCCACACACTCATCACATTCCACTCACTCACCATGTTCCACTGTCTCAACATGTCCACACACCCACCACGTTCAACACAAACACCACGTTCCACACACTCACCACGTTCTAATCACTCACTGCGTTCCACACACTCACCACGTTCAACACGCTCACCACGTTCCACTCACTCACCATGTTCCACTCCCTCACCATGGTCCACACAGCCACCACATTCCACAAACTCGCCACGTTCCACACACTCACCACGTTCCACACTCTCACCACTTTCAACTCACTCACCACGTAACACACACTCACCATGTCCACACTCTCACCACATTCCACTCACTCACCATGTTCCACTTCCTTACCATGCTCCGCACACTCACCACGTTCCACATACTCAGCACGTTCAAATAAATTACCACGTTCCACACACTCACGACGTTCCACACACTCACCACTTTCCAGTCACTCACCATGTTCCACAAACAGACCACGTTCCACACACGCACCATGTTCCACTCACTCACCATGTTCCACACACTCACCACGTTCCACACACTCACCGCGTTCAAATAACTCACCACGTTCCAAACACCCACAACGTTCCACAGACTCACCACGTTCCACTCACTCACCATGTTCCACAAACACACCACGTTCCACACACGCACCATGTTCCAATCACTCACCATGTTCCACACACTCACCACGTTCCACACACTCACCACGTTCAAATAACTCACCACGTTCCACACACTCACGACATTCTACACACTCACCACGTTCCACACTCTCACCACGTTCACTCTCTGACCACGTTCCACACACTCACCACAATCCACACTCTCACCACGTTTCACTCACTGACCACGTTCCACACACTCACCATGTTCCACTACTTCACCATGTTCCACTCACTCACCACATTCCACAATCTGACGACCTTCCACTCACTCACCATGTTCCACACACTCACCACATTCCATTCACTCACCATGTTCCACTCTCTCACCATGCTCCAAACACCCACCACTTTCCACACACTCACCACGTTCCACACACTCACCACATTCCACTCACTCACCACGTTGCACACTCTCACCACTTTCCACTCACTCACCATGCTCCACATACCCACCATGTTCCACACACTTACAACGTTCTACACACTCATTACAGTCCAACCATTCACCACGTTCCACACATTCACCACGTTCCAAACACTCACCACGTTCTAATCACTCACTACGCTGTTCCACTCTCTCACCATGCTCTACACACCCACCACGTTCCACACACCCAGCATGTTCCACACACTCACCATGTTCCACTAACTCAGCATGTTCCACACACTCACCACTGTCCACACACTCACCATTTTCCACAAACACACCACGTTCCACACACCCACCATTTTCAACTCACTCACCACGTTCCACACAATCACCACGTTCCACACTCTCACCACGTTCAACTAACTCACCACGTTCCACACACTAACCACGTTCCACACACTTACCGCGTTCCACACTCTCACCACGTTCCACTCTCTCACCACGTTCCACCCTCTCAACATGTTCCACACACTCACCACATTCCACAGTCTCACCATGTTTCACTCACTGACCACGTTCCACACTCTCACCACGTTCAACTAACTCACCAGGTTCCACACACTCACCACGTTCCACATGATTACCACGTAGCACACAGTCATCACGTTCCACTCCCTCACCATGTTCCACACAGTCACCATGTTCCACTCACTCAACATGTTCCACACACTGACCACGTTCCACACACTCACCACATTCCACTCATTCACCATATTCCAATCTCTCACCATCTCCACACACCCTCCACGTTCCACAGAAACACCGCATTCCACACACTCACCACGTTCTATTCACTCACTACGTTCCACACACTCACCACGTTCCACTCACTCACTACGTTCCACTCACTCACTACGTTCCACACTCTCACCACATTCCACTCACTCACCATGTTCCACTCCCTCACTATGTTCCACACAGCCACCACGTTACACACACTCACCACGTTCCACACACTCAGCACGTTCGACATTCTCAGCACGTTCAGCTCACTCACCACGTACCACACACTCACCACATTCCACACTCTCACCACGTTCAACCCTCTCACCCCGTTCCACTCTCTCACCACGTTCCACACACCCACCACGTTACACACTCTCACCACATTCCACTCACTCACCACTTTCCTTTCCCTCACCATGTTCCAAACACCCAGCACGTTGCACTCCCTCACCACGTTCCACACATTCACCACGTTCCACACACCCACCACGTTCCACACACTCACCACTTCCCACACACCCACCATGTTCCACACACTCACCACGTTCCACTCAGTTAGCAAGTTCCACACAGTCACCACTTTCCACTCACCCACCATGTTCCACACACTCATCACGTTCCACTCACTGACCATGTTCCACTCACTCACCATGTTCCACATTGCACATTCCACACAACCACCACGTTCCACACTCTCACCACGTTCCACACACCCACCATGTTCCGCTCACTCACCACGCTCCACACACTCACCATATTCCACTGACCCACCACATTCCACACACTCACCACGTTCCACACACCCACCATGTTCCATGCACTCACCACGTTCCACACACTCACCACGTTCCACACTCTCACCACGTTCCACTCTCTCACCATGTTCCACACACTCACCACATTCCACACTCTCACCATGTTTCACTCACTGACCACGTTCCACTCACTCACCACGTTCCACACTCTCACCACGTTCCACTCACTCACCATGTTCCACTCCCTCACCATGTTCCACATACTCACCATGCTCCACTCACTCACCACGTTCCACACACTCACCACATTACACACACTCATCACATTCCACTCACTCACCATGTTCCACAGTCTCAACATGTCCACACACCCACCACGTTCAGCACAAACACCACGTTCCACTCACTCACCATGTTCCACTCCCTCACCATGGTCCACACAGCCACCACATTCCAAAAACTCGCCACGTTCCACACACTCACCACGTTCCACACTCTCACCACTTTCAACTCACTCACCACGTTCCACACAATCACCACGTTCCACACTCTCACCACGTTCAACTAACTCACCACGTTCCACACACTAACCACGTTCCACACTCTCACCACGTTCCACTCTCTCACCACGTTCCACTTTCTCACCATGTTCCACACACTCACCACATTCCACAGTCTCACCATGTTTCACTCACTGACCACGTTCCACTCACTCACCACGTTCCACACACCCACCACGTTCCACACTCTCACCACGTTCAACTAACTCACCAGGTTCCACACACTCACCACGTTCCACATGATTACCACGTAGCACACAGTCATCACGTTCCACTCCCTCACCATGTTCCACACACTCACCATGTTCCACTCACTCAACATGTTCCACACACTCACCACATTCCACTCATTCACCACATTCCACTCATTCACCATATTCCAATCTCTCACCATCTCCACACGCCCTCCACGTTCCACAGAAAGACCGCATTCCACACACTCACCACGTTCCACTCACTGACCACGTTCCACACTCTTACCACGTTCCACTCACTCACTATGTTCCACACAGCCACCACGTTCCACACATTCAGCACGTTCGACATTCTCAGCACGTTCAGCTCACTCACCACGTACCACACACTCACCACATTCCACACTCTCACCACGTTCAACCCTCTCACCACGTTCCACTCTCTCACCACGTTCCACACACCCACCATGTTACACACTCTCACCACATTCCACTCACTCACCACTTTCCTCTCCCTCACCATGTTCCACACACCCACCACGTTGCACACACTCACCACGTTCCACACATTCACCACGTTCCACACACCCACCACGTTCCACACACTCACCACTTCCCACACACCCACCATGTTCCACACACTCACCACGTTCCACTCAGTTAGCAAGTTCCACACAGTCACCACTTTCCACTCACCCACCATGTTCCACACACTCATCACGTTCCACTCACTGACCATGTTCCACTCACTCACCATGTTCCACATTGCACATTCCACACAACCACCACGTTCCACACTCTCACCACGTTCCACACACCCACCATGCTCCACACACTCACCATATTCCACTGACCCACCACATTCCACACACTCACCACGTTCCACACACCCACCATGTTCCATGCACTCACCACGTTCCACACACTCACCACGTTCCACACTCTCACCACTTTCCACTCTCTCACCATGTTCCACACACTCACCACATTCCACACTCTAACCATGTTTCACTCACTGACCACGTTCCACACACTCACCACGTTCCACACACTCACCACGTTCCACACTCTCACCACGTTCCACTCTCTCACCATGTTCCACACACTCACCACATTCCACACTCTAACCATGTTTCACTCACTGACCACGTTCCACTCACTCACCGCGTTCCACACATCCACCACGTTCTACACTCTCACCACGTTCAACTAACTCACCACGTTCCACTCACTCACCATTTTCCACACTCCCACCACGTTCCACACGCTCATCAGGTTCCACACACTCAGCACAGTCCACACACTCACCACATTCCACTCCCTCACCATTATCCACTTTCTCACCATGCTCCACACACCCACCGCATTCCACATACCCACCATGTTCCACACACTCAGCATGTTCCACTCACTCAACATGTTCCACACACTCACCACGTTCCACACTCTCACCACGTTCAACTAACTCACCACATTCCACACACTCACCACGTTCCACAGTCTCTATGTTCCACTCTCTCACCACTTTCCACTCACTTACAACGTTCCACACTCTCACCACGTTCCACTCACTCACCACGTTCCACTCTCTCACCATTTGCCACACTCCCACCACGTTCCACACAAACACCACGTTCCACACGCTCACCACGTTCCACACACTCAGCACGTTCCACACATTGACCACATTCCACTCCCTCACCATATTCCACTTTCTCACCATGCCCCACACACCCACCACATTCCACAGACCCACCATGCTCCACACACTCAGCATGTTCCACTCACTCAACATGTTCCACACACTCACCACGTTCCACACATTCACAACATTCCACTCATTCACCATATTCCAATCTCTCACCATCTACACACACCCTCCACGTTCCACAGAAAGACCGCATTCCACACACTCACCACGTTCTACTCACTGACTACGTTCCACACACTCACCACGTTCCACTCACTCACTACGTTCCACTCACTCACCACGTTCCCCATACTCATCACATTCCACTCACTCACCATGTTCCACTCCCTCACTATGTTCCACACAGCCACCACGTTCCACACACTCAGCACGTTCGACATTCTCAGCACGTTCAGCTCACTCATCACGTACCACACTCTCACCACATTCAACCCTCTCACCACGTTCCACTCTCTCACCACGTTCCACACACCCACCACGTTACACACTCTCACCACGTTCCACACATTCACCACGTTCCACACACCCACCACGTTCCACAGACTCACCACTTCCCACACACCCACCATGTTCCACACACTCACCACGTTCCACTCAGTTAGCAAGTTCCACACAGTCACCACTTTCCACTCACCCACCATGTTCCACACACTCATCACGTTCCACTCACTGACCATGTTCCACTCACTCACCATGTTCCACATTGCACATTCCACACAACCACCACGTTCCACACTCTCACCACGTTCCACACACCCACCATGTTCCACTCACTCACCACGCTCCACACACTCACCATATTCCACTGACCCACCACATTCCACACACCCACCACGTTGCACTCCCTCACCAGGTTCCACACATTCACCACGTTCCACACACCCACCACGTTCCACACACTCACCACTTCCCACACACCCTCCATGTTCCACACACTCACCACGTTCCACTCAGTTAGCAAGTTCCACACAGTCACCACTTTCCACTCACCCACCATGTCCCACACACTCATCACGTTCCACTCACTGACCATGTTCCACTCACTCACCATGTTCCACATTGCACATTCCACACAACCACCACGTTCCACACTCTCACCACGTTCCACACACCCACCATGTTCCGCTCACTCACCACGCTCCACACACTCACCATATTCCACTGACCCACCACATTCCACACACTCACCACGTTCCACACACCCACCATGTTCCATGCACTCACCACGTTCCACACACTCACCACGTTCCACACTCTCACCACGTTCCACTCTCTCACCATGTTCCACACACTCACCACATTCCACACTCTCACCATGTTTCACTCACTGACCATGTTCTACTCACTCACTACGTTCCACACACTCACCACGTTCCACTCACTCTCCACGTTCCACACTCTCACCACGTTCCACTCACTCACCATGTTCCACTCCCTCACCATGTTCCACATACTCACCATGCTCCACTCACTCACCACGTTCCACACACTCACCACATTATACACACTCATCACATTCCACTCACTCACCATGTTCCACTGTCTCAACATGTCCACACACCCACCACGTTCAGCACAAACACCACGTTCCACTCACTCACCATGTTCCACTCCCTCACCATGGTCCACACAGCCACCACATTCCAAAAACTCGCCACGTTCCACACACTCACCACGTTCCACACTCTCACCACTTTCAACTCACTCACCACGTTCCACACAATCACCACGTTCCACACTCTCACCACGTTCAACTAACTCACCACGTTCCACACACTTACCACGTTCCACACACTTACCACGTTCCACACTCTCACCACGTTCCACTTTCTCACCATGTTCCACACACTCACCACATTCCACAGTCTCACCATGTTTCACTCACTGACCACGTTCCACTCACTCACCACGTTCCACACACCCACCACGTTCCACACTCTCACCACGTTCAACTAACTCACCAGGTTCCACACACTCACCACGTTCCACATGATTACCACGTAGCACACAGTCATCACGTTCCACTCCCTCACCATGTTCCACACAGTCACCACATTCCACACTCTCACCATATTCCCCACTGACCCACCACATTCCACACACTCACCACGTTCCACACACCCACCATGTTCCATGCACTCACCACGTTCCACACACTCACCACGTTCCACACTCTCACCACGTTCCACTCTCTCACCATGTTCCACACACTCACCACATTCCACACTCTCACCATGTTTCACTCACTGACCACGTTCCACTCATTCACCACGTTCCACACATCCACCACGTTCCACACTCTCACCACGTTCAACTAACTCACCACGTTCCACACACTCACCACGTTCCACTCACTCACCATTTTCCACACTCCCACCATGTTCCACACACTCATCAGGTTCCACACACTCAGCACAGTCCATACACTCACCACATTCCACTCCCTCACCATTATCCACTTTCTCACCATGCTCCACACACCCACCGCATTCCACATACCCACCATGTTCCACACACTCAGCATGTTCCACTCACTCAACATGTTCCACACACTCACCACGTTCCTCACTCTCACCACGTTCAACTAACTCACCACGTTCCACACACTCACCACATTCCACTCCCTCACCATATTCCACTTTCTCACCATGCCCCACTCACCCACCACATTCCACAGACCCACCATGCTCCACACACTCAGCATGTTCCACTCACTCAACATGTTCCACACTCTCACCACGTTCCACACACGTACCACGTTCCACACACGTACCACGTTCCACACACGCACCACGTTCCACACATTCAGCACGTTCCACACATTCACCACGTTCCACATGATTACCACTTACCACACAGTCATCACGTTCCACTCCCTGACCATGTTCCACACACTCGCCATGTTCCACTCACTCAACATGTTCAGCACACTGACCATGTTCCACACATTCACCACATTCCACACACTCACCACATTCCACTCATTCACCATGTTCCAATCTCTCACCAACTCCACACACCCTCCACGTTCCACACAAACACCGCATTCCAAACACTGACCATGTTCTACTCACTCACTACGTTCCACACACTCACCACGTTCCACTCACTCACCACGTTCCACACTCTCACCACGTTCCACTCACTCACCATGTTCCACTCCCTCACCATGTTCCATATACTCACCATGCTCCACTCACTCACCACGTTCCACACACTCACCACATTATACACACTCATCACATTCCACTCACTCACCATGTTCCACTGTCTCAACATGTCCACACACCCACCACGTTCAGCACAAACACCACGTTCCACTCACTCACCATGTTCTAATCACTCACTACGTTCTTCCACTCTCTCACCATGCTCCACACACCCACCACGTTCCACACACCCAGCATGTTCCACACACTCACCATGTTCCACTAACTCAGCATGTTCCACACACTCACCACGGTCCACACACTCACAATTTTCCACAAACACACCACATTCCACACACCCACCATTTTCAACTCACTCACCACGTTCCACACAATCACCACGTTCCACACTCTCACCACGTTCAACTAACTCACCACGTTCCACACACTAACCACGTTCCACACACTTACCACGTTCCACACTCTCACCACGTTCCACTCTCTCATCATGTTCCACACACTCACCACATTCCACAGTCTCACCATGTTTCACTCACTGACCACGTTCCACTCACTCACCACGTTCCACACACCCACCACGTTCCACACTCTCACCACGTTCCACTAACTCACCAGGTTCCACACACTCACCACGTTCCACATGATTACCACATAGCACACAGTCATCACGTTCCACTCCCTTACCATGTTCCACACAGTCACCATGTTCCACTCACTCAACATGTTCCACACACTGACCACGTTCTACACACTCACTACGTTCCACTCACTCACTACGTTCCACACACTCACCACGTTCCACTCACTCACTACGTTCCACTCACTCACCACGTTCCACACTCTCACCACATTCCACTCACTCACCATGTTCCACTCCCCCACTATGTTCCACACAGCCACCACGTTCCACACACTCACCACGTTCCACACACTCACCACATTCCGCACTCTCACCACATTCCACTCACTCACCATGTTCCACTCCCCCACTATGTTCCACACAGCCACCACGTTGCACACCCTCACCACGTTCCACACATTCACCACATTCCACACACCCACCACGTTCCACACACTCACCACTTCCCACACACCCACCATGTTCCACACACTCACCACGTTCCACTGAGTTACCAAGTTCCACACAGTCACCACTTTCCACTCACCCACCATGTTCCACAGAATCACCACGTTCCACTCAGTTACCAAGTTCCACACTCTCACCACGTTCAACTAACTCACCACGTTCCACACACTCACCACGTTCCACAGTCTCTACTTTCCACTCTCTCACCACTTTCCACTCACTGACAATGTTCCACACTCTCACCACGTTCCCCATACTCATCACGTTCCACTCCCTCCCCATTGTCCACATACTCACCATGCTCCACTCACTGACCATGTTCCACACACTCACCACGTTCCACAGTCTCTATGTGCCACTCTCTCACCACTTTCCACTCACTTACAACGTTCCACACTCTCACCACGTTCCACTCACTCACCACGTTCCACTCTCTCACCATTTGCCACACTCCCACCACGTTCCACACAAACACCACGTTCCACACGCTCACCACGTTCCACACACTCAGCACGTTCCACACATTGACCACATTCCACTCCCTCACCATATTCCACTTTCTCACCATGCCCCACACACCCACCACATTCCACAGACCCACCATGCTCCACACACTCAGCATGTTCCACTCACTCAACATGTTCCACACACTCACCACATTCCACACATTCACAACATTCCACTCATTCACCATATTCCAATCTCTCACCATCTACACACACCCTCCACGTTCCACAGAAAGACCGCATTCCACACACTCACCACGTTCTACTCACTCACTACGTTCCACTCACTCACCACGTTCCCCATACTCATCACATTCCACTCACTCACCATGTTCCACTCCCTCACTATGTTCCACACAGCCACCACGTTCCACACACTCAGCACGTTCGACATTCTCAGCACGTTCAGCTCACTCATCACGTACCACACACTCACCACATTCCACACTCTCACCACATTCAACCCTCTCACCACGTTCCACTCTCTCACCACGTTCCACTCTCTCACCACGTTCCACACACCCACCACGTTACACACTCTCACCACATTCCACTCACTCACCACTTTCCTTTCCCTCACCATGTTCCACACACCCACCACGTTGCACTCCCTCACCACGTTCCACACATTCACCACGTTCCACACACCCACCACGTTCCACACACTCACCACCTCCCACACACCCACCATGTTCCACACACTCACCACGTTCCACTCAGTTAGCAAGTTCCACACAGTCACCACTTTCCACTCACCCACCATGTTCCACACACTCATCACGTTCCACTCACTGACCATGTTCCACTCACTCATCATGTTCCACATTGCACATTCCACACAACCACCACGTTCCACACTCTCACCACGTTCCACACACCCACCATGTTCCACTCACTCACCACGCTCCACACACTCACCATATTCCACTGACCCACCACATTCCACACACCCACCACGTTGCACTCCCTCACCACGTTCCACACATTCACCACGTTCCACACACCCACCACGTTCCACACACTCACCACTTCCCACACACCCACCATGTTCCACACACTCACCACGTTCCACTCAGTTAGCAAGTTCCACACAGTCACCACTTTCCACTCACCCACCATGTCCCACACACTCATCACGTTCCACTCACTGACCATGTTCCACTCACTCACCATGTTCCACATTGCACATTCCACACAACCACCACGTTCCACACTCTCACCACGTTCCACACACCCACCATGTTCCGCTCACTCACCACGCTCCACACACTCACCATATTCCTCTGACCCACCACATTCCACACACTCACCACGTTCCACACACCCACCATGTTCCATGCACTCACCACGTTCCACACACTCACCACGTTCCACACTCTCACCACGTTCCACTCTCTCACCATGTTCCACACACTCACCACATTCCACACTCTCACCATGTTTCACTCACTGACCATGTTCTACTCACTCACTACGTTCCACACACTCACCACGTTCCACTCACTCACCACGTTCCACACTCTCACCACGTTCCACTCACTCACCATGTTCCACTCCCTCACCATGTTCCACATACTCACCATGCTCCACTCACTCACCACGTTCCACACACTCACCACATTATACACACTCATCACATTCCACTCACTCACCATGTTCCACTGTCTCAACATGTCCACACACCCACCACGTTCAGCACAAACACCACGTTCCACTCACTCACCATGTTCCACTCCCTCACCATGGTCCACACAGCCACCACATTCCAAAAACTCGCCACGTTCCACACACTCACCACGTTCCACACTCTCACCACTTTCAACTCACTCACCACGTTCCACACAATCACCACGTTCCACACTCTCACCACGTTCAACTAACTCACCACGTTCCACACACTTACCACGTTCCACACACTTACCACGTTCCACACTCTCACCACGTTCCACTTTCTCACCATGTTCCACACACTCACCACATTCCACAGTCTCACCATGTTTCACTCACTGACCACGTTCCACTCATTCACCACGTTCCACACACCCACCACGTTCCACACTCTCACCACGTTCAACTAACTCACCAGGTTCCACACACTCACCACGTTCCACATGATTACCACGTAGCACACAGTCATCACGTTCCACTCCCTCACCATGTTCCACACAGTCACCACATTCCACACTCTCACCATATTCCCCACTGACCCACCACATTCCACACACTCACCACGTTCCACACACCCACCATGTTCCATGCACTCACCACGTTCCACACACTCACCACGTTCCACACTCTCACCACGTTCCACTCTCTCACCATGTTCCACACACTCACCACATTCCACACTCTCACCATGTTTCACTCACTGACCACGTTCCACTCACTCACCACGTTCCACACATCCACCACGTTCCACACTCTCACCACGTTCAACTAACTCACCACGTTCCACACACTCACCACGTTCCACTCACTCACCATTTTCCACACTCCCACCATGTTCCACACACTCATCAGGTTCCACACACTCAGCACAGTCCATACACTCACCACATTCCACTCCCTCACCATTATCCACTTTCTCACCATGCTCCACACACCCACCGCATTCCACATACCCACCATGTTCCACACACTCAGCATGTTCCACTCACTCAACATGTTCCACACACTCACCACGTTCCACACTCTCACCACGTTCAACTAACTCACCACGTTCCACACACTCACCACATTCCACTCCCTCACCATATTCCACTTTCTCACCATGCCCCACTCACCCACCACATTCCACAGACCCACCATGCTCCACACACTCAGCATGTTCCACTCACTCAACATGTTCCACACTCTCACCACGTTCCACACACGTACCACGTTCCACACACGCACCACGTTCCACACATTCAGCACGTTCCACACATTCACCACGTTCCACATGATTACCACTTACCACACAGTCATCACGTTCCACTCCCTGACCATGTTCCACACACTCGCCATGTTCCACTCACTCAACATGTTCCGCACACTGACCATGTTCCACACATTCACCACATTCCACACACTCACCACATTCCACTCATTCACCAGGTTCCAATCTCTCACCAACTCCACACACCCTCCACGTTCCACACAAACACCGCATTCCAAACACTGACCATGTTCTACTCACTCACTACGTTCCACACACTCACCACGTTCCACTCACTCACCACGTTCCACACTCTCACCACGTTCCACTCACTCACCATGTTCCACTCCCTCACCATGTTCCATATACTCACCATGCTCCACTCACTCACCACGTTCCACACACTCACCACATTACACACACTCATCACATTCCACTCACTCACCATGTTCCACTGTCTCAACATGTCCACACACCCACCACGTTCAGCACAAACACCACGTTCCACTCACTCACCATGTTCCACTCCCTCACCATGGTCCACACAGCCACCACATTCCAAAAACTCGCCACGTTCCACACACTCACCACGTTCCACACTCTCACCACTTTCAACTCACTCACCACGTAACACACACTCACCATGTTCCACACTCTCAGCACATTCCACTCACTCACCATGTTCCACTCCCTTACCATTCTCCACACACTCAGCACGTTCCACACACTCACGACGTTCTACACACTCACCACATTCCACACTCTCACCACGTTCCACTCTCTAAGCACGTTCAACAAACACACGACGATCCACACACTAACCACTTTCCACACTCTCAGCACGTTCCACTCTCTCAGCACGTTCCACAACTACGCGACGGTCCACACACTCACCAGGTTCCACACACTCACCACGTTCCACACTCTCACCACGTTCACTCTCTCACCACGTTCCACACACTCACCACAATCCATACTCTCACCACGTTTCACTCACTGACCACGTTCCACACACTCACCATGTTCCACTACCTCACCATGTTCCACTCACTCACCATGTTCCACACTCTCACGACGTTCCACTCACTCACCATGTTCCACACACTCACCACATTCCACACACTCACCACATTCCATTCACTCACCATTTTCCACTCTCTCACCATGCTCCAAACACCCACCACTTTCCACACACTCACCACGTTCCACACACTCACCAGATTCCACTCACTCACCATGTTCCACATACCCACCATGTTCCACACACTCACAACTTTCCACACACTCATCACATTCCACCCATTCACCACGTTCCACACATTCACCACGTTCCACACACTCACCACGTTCTAATCACTCACTACGTTCTTCCACTCTCTCACCATGCTCCACACACCCACCACGTTCCACACACCCAGCATGTTCCACACACTCACCATGTTCCACTAACTCAGCATGTTCCACACACTCACCACGGTCCACACACTCACAATTTTCCACAAACACACCACATTCCACACACCCACCATTTTCAACTCACTCACCACGTTCCACACAATCACCACGTTCCACACTCTCACCACGTTCAACTAACTCACCACGTTCCACACACTAACCACGTTCCACACACTTACCACGTTCCACACTCTCACCACGTTCCACTCTCTCACCATGTTCCACACACTCACCACATTGCACAGTCTCACCATGTTTCACTCACTGACCACGTTCCACTCACTCACCACGTTCCACACACCCACCACGTTCCACACTCTCACCACGTTCCACTAACTCACCAGGTTCCACACACTCACCACGTTCCACATGATTACCACGTAGCACACAGTCATCACGTTCCACTCCCTCACCATGTTCCACACAGTCACCATGTTCCACTCACTCAACATGTTCCACACACTGACCACGTTCTACACACTCACTACGTTCCACTCACTGACTACGTTCCACACACTCACCACGTTCCACTCACTCACTACGTTCCACTCACTCACCACGTTCCACACTCTCACCACATTCCACTCACTCACCATGTTCCACTCCCCCACTATGTTCCACACAGCCACCACGTTCCACACACTCACCACGTTCCACACACTCACCACATTCCGCACTCTCACCACATTCCACTCACTCACCATGTTCCACTCCCCCACTATGTTCCACACAGCCACCACGTTGCACACCCCCACCACGTTCCACACACCCACCACGTTCCACACACTCACCACTTCCCACACACCCACCATGTTCCACACACTCACCACGTTCCACTGTTACCAAGTTCCACACAGTCACCACTTTCCACTCACCCACCATGTTCCACAGAATCACCACGTTCCACTCAGTTACCAAGTTCCACACTCTCACCACGTTCAACTAACTCACCACGTTCCACACACTCACCACGTTCCAGTCTCTACTTTCCACTCTCTCACCACTTTCCACTCACTGACAACGTTCCACACTCTCACCACGTTCCCCATACTCATCACGTTCCACTCCCTCACCATTGTCCACATACTCACCATGCTCCACTCACTGACCATGTTCCACACACTCACCACGTTCCACAGTCTCTATGTTCCACTCTCTCACCACTTTCCACTCACTTACAACGTTCCACACTCTCACCACGTTCCACTCACTCACCACGTTCCACTCTCTCACCATTTGCCACACTCCCACCACGTTCCACACAAACACCACGTTCCACACGCTCACCACGTTCCACACACTCAGCACGTTCCACACATTGACCACATTCCACTCCCTCACCATATTCCACTTTCTCACCATGCCCCACACACCCACCACATTCCACAGACCCACCATGCTCCACACACTCAGCATGTTCCACTCACTCAACATGTTCCACACACCCACCACGTTCCACACACCCAGCATGTTCCACACACTCACCATGTTCCACGAACTCAGCATGTTCCACACACTCACCATTTTCCACAAACACACCACGTTCCACACCCTCACAATTTTCAACTCACTCACCACGTTCCACACACTCACCACGTTCCACACTCTCACCACGTTCAACAAACTCACCACGTTCCACATACTAACCACGTTCCACACACTTACCACGTTCCACACTCTCACCACGTTCCACTCTATCACCATGTTCCACACACTCACCACATTCCACACACTCACCACATTCCATTCACTCACCATGTTCCACTCTCTCACCATGCTCCAAACACCCACCACTTTCCACACACTCACCACGTTCCACACACTCACCACATTCCACTCACTCAACACGTTGCACACTCTCACCACTTTCCACTCACTCACCATGTTCCACATACCCACCATGTTCCACACACTCACAACGTTCCACACACTCTTCACATTCCACCCATTCACCACGTTCCACACATTCACCACATTCCACACACTCACCACATTCTAATCACTCACTACGTTGTTCCACTCTCTCACCATGCTCCACACACCCACCACGTTCCTCACACCCAGCATGTTCCACACACTCACCATGTTCCACTAACTCTGCAGGTTCCACACACTCACCACGTTCCACATGATTACCACGTAGCACACAGTCATCACGTTCCACTCCCTCACCATGTTCCACACACTCACCTTGTTCCACTCACTCAACATGTTCCACACACTGACCACGTTCCACACACTCACCACATTCCACTCATTCACCATGTTCCAATCTCTCAACATCTCCACACACCCTCCACGGTCCACACAAACACCGCATTCCACACACTCACCACGTTCTACTGAATCACTACGTTCCACACACTCACCACGTTCCACTCACTCAGCATGTTCCACTCACTCAACATGTTCCACACACTCACTACGTTCCACACACGTACCACGTTCCACACACGCACCACGTTCCACACATTCAGCACGTTTCACACATTCACCACGTTCCACACGATTACCACGTACCACACAGTCTTTACGTTCCACTCCCTCACCATGTTCCGCACACTCACCACGTTCCACACACTGACCACGTTCAAATAACTCACCACGTTCCACAGACTCAGGACGTTCCACACACTCACCACGTTCCACACTCTCACCACGTTCCACTCTCTCAGCACGTTCCACAAGCACACGACAGTCCACACACTCACCAGGTTCCACACTCTCAACACGTTCACTGTCTCACCACGTTCCACAGACTCACCACATTCCACACTCTCACCACGTTTCACTCACTGACCACGTTCCACACACTCACCATGTTCCACTACCTCACCATGTTCCACTCACTCACCACGTTCCACCCTCTCACAACGTTCCAATCTCTCACCATGCTCCACACACCCACCACGTTCCACACACCCAGCATGTTCCACACACTCACCATGTTCCACGAACTCAGCATGTTCCACACACTCACCATTTTCCACAAACACACCACGTTCCACACCCTCACAATTTTCAACTCACTCACCACGTTCCACACACTCACCACGTTCCACACTCTCACCACGTTCAACAAACTCACCACGTTCCACATACTAACCACGTTCCACACACTTACCACGTTCCACACTCTCACCACGTTCCACTCTATCACCATGTTCCACACACTCACCACATTCCACAGTCTCACCATGTTTCACTCACTGACCACGTTCCACTCACTCAACATGTTCCACACACCCACCACGTTCCACACTCTCACCATGTTCAACTGACTCACCATGTTCCACACACTGACCACATTCCACACACTGACCACATTCCATTCACTCACCATGTTCCACTCTCTCACCATGCTCCAAACACCCACCACTTTCCACACACTCACCACGTTCCACACACTCACCACATTCCACTCACTCACCACGTTGCACACTCTCACCACTTTCCACTCACTCACCATGTTCCACATACCCACCATGTTCCACACACTCACAACGTTCCACACACTCTTCACATTCCACCCATTCACCACGTTCCACACATTCACCACATTCCACACACTCACCACATTCTCATCACTCACTACGTTGTTCCACTCTCTCACCATGCTCCACACACCCACCACGTTCCTCACACACAGCATGTTCCACACACTCACCATGTTCCACTAACTCTGCAGGTTCCACACACTCACCACGTTCCACATGATTACCACGTAGCACACAGTCATCACGTTCCACTCCCTCACCATGTTCCACACACTCACCTTGTTCCACTCACTCAACATGTTCCACACACTGACCACGTTCCACACACTCACCACATTCCACACACTCACCACATTCCACTCATTCACCATGTTCCAATCTCTCAACATCTCCACACACCCTCCACGTTCCACACAAACACCGCATTCCACACACTCACCACGTTCTACTGAATCACTACGTTCCACACACTCACCAAGTTCCACTCACTCAGCATGTTCCACTCACTCAACATGTTCCGCACACTCACTACGTTCCACACACGTACCACGTTCCACACACGCACCACGTTCCACACATTCAGCACGTTTCACACATTCACCACGTTCCACACGATTACCACGTACCACACAGTCTTTACGTTCCACTCCCTCACCATGTTCCACACACTCACCACGTTCCACACACTCACCACGTTCAAATAACTCACCACGTTCCACAGACTCAGGACGTTCCACACACTCACCACTTTCCACACTCTCACCACGTTCCACTCTCTCAGCACGTTCCACAAACACACGACGGTCCACACACTCACCAGGTTCCACACACTCACCACGTTCCACACTCTCACCACGTTCACTGTCTCACCACGTTCCACACACTCACCACATTCCACACTCTCACCACGTTTCACTCACTGACCACGTTCCACACACTCACCATGTTCCACACACTCACCATTTTCCACAAACACACCACGTTCCACACCCTCACAATTTTCAACTCACTCACCACGTTCCACACACTCACCACGTTCCACACTCTCACCACGTTCAACTAACTCACCAGGTTCCACACACTCACCACGTTCCACATGATTACCACGTAGCACACAGTCATCACGTTCCACTCCCTCACCATGTTCCACACAGTCACCACATTCCACACTCTCACCATATTCCCCACTGACCCACCACATTCCACACACTCACCACGTTCCACACACCCACCATGTTCCATGCACTCACCACGTTCCACACACTCACCACGTTCCACACTCTCACCACGTTCCACTCTCTCACCATGTTCCACACACTCACCACATTCCACACTCTCACCATGTTTCACTCACTGACCACGTTCCACTCACTCACCACGTTCCACACATCCACCACGTTCCACACTCTCACCACGTTCAACTAACTCACCACGTTCCACACACTCACCACGTTCCACTCACTCACCATTTTCCACACTCCCACCATGTTCCACACACTCATCAGGTTCCACACACTCAGCACAGTCCATACACTCACCACATTCCACTCCCTCACCATTATCCACTTTCTCACCATGCTCCACACACCCACCGCATTCCACATACCCACCATGTTCCACACACTCAGCATGTTCCACTCACTCAACATGTTCCACACACTCACCACGTTCCACACTCTCACCACGTTCAACTAACTCACCACGTTCCACACACTCACCACATTCCACTCCCTCACCATATTCCACTTTCTCACCATGCCCCACTCACCCACCACATTCCACAGACCCACCATGCTCCACACACTCAGCATGTTCCAATCACTCAACATGTTCCACACACTCACCACGTTCCACACACGTACCACGTTCCACACACGCACCACGTTCCACACATTCAGCACGTTCCACACATTCACCACGTTCCACATGATTACCACTTACCACACAGTCATCACGTTCCACTCCCTGACCATGTTCCACACACTCGCCATGTTCCACTCACTCAACATGTTCCGCACACTGACCATGTTCCACACATTCACCACATTCCACACACTCACCACATTCCACTCATTCACCAGGTTCCAATCTCTCACCAACTCCACACACCCTCCACGTTCCACACAAACACCGCATTCCAAACACTGACCATGTTCTACTCACTCACTACGTTCCACACACTCACCACGTTCCACTCACTCACCACGTTCCACACTCTCACCACGTTCCACTCACTCACCATGTTCCACTCCCTCACCATGTTCCATATACTCACCATGCTCCACTCACTCACCACGTTCCACACACTCACCACATTACACACACTCATCACATTCCACTCACTCACCATGTTCCACTGTCTCAACATGTCCACACACCCACCACGTTCAGCACAAACACCACGTTCCACTCACTCACCATGTTCCACTCCCTGACCATGGTCCACACAGCCACCACATTCCAAAAACTCGCCACGTTCCACACACTCACCACGTTCCACACTCTCACCACTTTCAACTCACTCACCACGTAACACACACTCACCATGTTCCACACTCTCACCACATTCCACTCACTCACCATGTTCCACTCCCTTACCATTCTCCACACACTCAGCACGTTCCACACACTCACGACGTTCTACACACTCACCACATTCCACACTCTCACCACGTTCCACTCTCTAAGCACGTTCAACAAACACACGACGATCCACACACTAACCACTTTCCACACTCTCAGCACGTTCCACTCTCTCAGCACGTTCCACAACTACGCGACGGTCCACACACTCACCAGGTTCCACACACTCACCACGTTCCACACTCTCACCACGTTCACTCTCTCACCACGTTCCACACACTCACCACAATCCATACTCTCACCACGTTTCACTCACTGACCACGTTCCACACACTCACCATGTTCCACTACCTCACCATGTTCCACTCACTCACCATGTTCCACACTCTCACGACGTTCCACTCACTCACCATGTTCCACACACTCACCACATTCCACACACTCACCACATTCCATTCACTCACCATTTTCCACTCTCTCACCATGCTCCAAACACCCACCACTTTCCACACACTCACCACGTTCCACACACTCACCAGATTCCACTCACTCACCATGTTCCACATACCCACCATGTTCCACACACTCACAACTTTCCACACACTCATCACATTCCACCCATTCACCACGTTCCACACATTCACCACGTTCCACACACTCACCACGTTCTAATCACTCACTACGTTCTTCCACTCTCTCACCATGCTCCACACACCCACCACGTTCCACACACCCAGCATGTTCCACACACTCACCATGTTCCTCTAACTCAGCATGTTCCACACACTCACCACGGTCCACACACTCACAATTTTCCACAAACACACCACATTCCACACACCCACCATTTTCAACTCACTCACCACGTTCCACACAATCACCACGTTCCACACTCTCACCACGTTCAACTAACTCACCACGTTCCACACACTAACCACGTTCCACACACTTACCACGTTCCACACTCTCACCACGTTCCACTCTCTCACCATGTTCCACACACTCACCACATTCCACAGTCTCACCATGTTTCACTCACTGACCACGTTCCACTCACTCACCATGTTCCACTCCCCCACTATGTTCCACACAGCCACCACGTTCCACACACTCACCACGTTCCACACACTCACCACATTCCGCACTCTCACCACATTCCACTCACTCACCATGTTCCACTCCCCCACTATGTTCCACACAGCCACCACGTTGCACACCCCCACCACGTTCCACACACCCACCACGTTCCACACACTCACCACTTCCCACACACCCACCATGTTCCACACACTCACCACGTTCCACTGTTACCAAGTTCCACACAGTCACCACTTTCCACTCACCCACCATGTTCCACAGAATCACCACGTTCCACTCAGTTACCAAGTTCCACACTCTCACCACGTTCAACTAACTCACCACGTTCCACACACTCACCACGTTCCAGTCTCTACTTTCCACTCTCTCACCACTTTCCACTCACTGACAACGTTCCACACTCTCACCACGTTCCCCATACTCATCACGTTCCACTCCCTCACCATTGTCCACATACTCACCATGCTCCACTCACTGACCATGTTCCACACACTCACCACGTTCCACAGTCTCTATGTTCCACTCTCTCACCACTTTCCACTCACTTACAACGTTCCACACTCTCACCACGTTCCACTCACTCACCACGTTCCACTCTCTCACCATTTGCCACACTCCCACCACGTTCCACACAAACACCACGTTCCACACGCTCACCACGTTCCACACACTCAGCACGTTCCACACATTGACCACATTCCACTCCCTCACCATATTCCACTTTCTCACCATGCCCCACACACCCACCACATTCCACAGACCCACCATGCTCCACACACTCAGCATGTTCCACTCACTCAACATGTTCCACACACCCACCACGTTCCACACACCCAGCATGTTCCACACACTCACCATGTTCCACGAACTCAGCATGTTCCACACACTCACCATTTTCCACAAACACACCACGTTCCACACCCTCACAATTTTCAACTCACTCACCACGTTCCACACACTCACCACGTTCCACACTCTCACCACGTTCAACAAACTCACCACGTTCCACATACTAACCACGTTCCACACACTTACCACGTTCCACACTCTCACCACGTTCCACTCTATCACCATGTTCCACACACTCACCACATTCCACACACTCACCACATTCCATTCACTCACCATGTTCCACTCTCTCACCATGCTCCAAACACCCACCACTTTCCACACACTCACCACGTTCCACACACTCACCACATTCCACTCACTCAACACGTTGCACACTCTCACCACTTTCCACTCACTCACCATGTTCCACATACCCACCATGTTCCACACACTCACAACGTTCCACACACTCTTCACATTCCACCCATTCACCACGTTCCACACATTCACCACATTCCACACACTCACCACATTCTAATCACTCACTACGTTGTTCCACTCTCTCACCATGCTCCACACACCCACCACGTTCCTCACACCCAGCATGTTCCACACACTCACCATGTTCCACTAACTCTGCAGGTTCCACACACTCACCACGTTCCACATGATTACCACGTAGCACACAGTCATCACGTTCCACTCCCTCACCATGTTCCACACACTCACCTTGTTCCACTCACTCAACATGTTCCACACACTGACCACGTTCCACACACTCACCACATTCCACTCATTCACCATGTTCCAATCTCTCAACATCTCCACACACCCTCCACGGTCCACACAAACACCGCATTCCACACACTCACCACGTTCTACTGAATCACTACGTTCCACACACTCACCACGTTCCACTCACTCAGCATGTTCCACTCACTCAACATGTTCCACACACTCACTACGTTCCACACACGTACCACGTTCCACACACGCACCACGTTCCACACATTCAGCACGTTTCACACATTCACCACGTTCCACACGATTACCACGTACCACACAGTCTTTACGTTCCACTCCCTCACCATGTTCCGCACACTCACCACGTTCCACACACTGACCACGTTCAAATAACTCACCACGTTCCACAGACTCAGGACGTTCCACACACTCACCACGTTCCACACTCTCACCACGTTCCACTCTCTCAGCACGTTCCACAAGCACACGACAGTCCACACACTCACCAGGTTCCACACTCTCAACACGTTCACTGTCTCACCACGTTCCACAGACTCACCACATTCCACACTCTCACCACGTTTCACTCACTGACCACGTTCCACACACTCACCATGTTCCACTACCTCACCATGTTCCACTCACTCACCACGTTCCACCCTCTCACAACGTTCCAATCTCTCACCATGCTCCACACACCCACCACGTTCCACACACCCAGCATGTTCCACACACTCACCATGTTCCACGAACTCAGCATGTTCCACACACTCACCATTTTCCACAAACACACCACGTTCCACACCCTCACAATTTTCAACTCACTCACCACGTTCCACACACTCACCACGTTCCACACTCTCACCACGTTCAACAAACTCACCACGTTCCACATACTAACCACGTTCCACACACTTACCACGTTCCACACTCTCACCACGTTCCACTCTATCACCATGTTCCACACACTCACCACATTCCACAGTCTCACCATGTTTCACTCACTGACCACGTTCCACTCACTCAACATGTTCCACACACCCACCACGTTCCACACTCTCACCATGTTCAACTGACTCACCATGTTCCACACACTGACCACATTCCACACACTGACCACATTCCATTCACTCACCATGTTCCACTCTCTCACCATGCTCCAAACACCCACCACTTTCCACACACTCACCACGTTCCACACACTCACAACGTTCCACACACTCTTCACATTCCACCCATTCACCACGTTCCACACATTCACCACATTCCACACACTCACCACATTCTAATCACTCACTACGTTGTTCCACTCTCTCACCATGCTCCACACACCCACCACGTTCCTCACACACAGCATGTTCCACACACTCACCATGTTCCACTAACTCTGCAGGTTCCACACACTCACCACGTTCCACATGATTACCACGTAGCACACAGTCATCACGTTCCACTCCCTCACCATGTTCCACACACTCACCTTGTTCCACTCACTCAACATGTTCCACACACTGACCACGTTCCACACACTCACCACATTCCACACACTCACCACATTCCACTCATTCACCATGTTCCAATCTCTCAACATCTCCACACACCCTCCACGTTCCACACAAACACCGCATTCCACACACTCACCACGTTCTACTGAATCACTACGTTCCACACACTCACCAAGTTCCACTCACTCAGCATGTTCCACTCACTCAACATGTTCCGCACACTCACTACGTTCCACACACGTACCACGTTCCACACACGCACCACGTTCCACACATTCAGCACGTTTCACACATTCACCACGTTCCACACGATTACCACGTACCACACAGTCTTTACGTTCCACTCCCTCACCATGTTCCACACACTCACCACGTTCCACACACTCACCACGTTCAAATAACTCACCACGTTCCACAGACTCAGGACGTTCCACACACTCACCACTTTCCACACTCTCACCACGTTCCACTCTCTCAGCACGTTCCACAAACACACGACGGTCCACACACTCACCAGGTTCCACACACTCACCACGTTCCACACTCTCACCACGTTCACTGTCTCACCACGTTCCACACACTCACCACATTCCACACTCTCACCACGTTTCACTCACTGACCACGTTCCACACACTCACCATGTTCCACACACTCACCATTTTCCACAAACACACCACGTTCCACACCCTCACAATTTTCAACTCACTCACCACGTTCCACACACTCACCACGTTCCACACTCTCACCACGTTCAACTAACTCACCAGGTTCCACACACTCACCACGTTCCACATGATTACCACGTAGCACACAGTCATCACGTTCCACTCCCTCACCATGTTCCACACAGTCACCACATTCCACACTCTCACCATATTCCCCACTGACCCACCACATTCCACACACTCACCACGTTCCACACACCCACCATGTTCCATGCACTCACCACGTTCCACACACTCACCACGTTCCACACTCTCACCACGTTCCACTCTCTCACCATGTTCCACACACTCACCACATTCCACACTCTCACCATGTTTCACTCACTGACCACGTTCCACTCACTCACCACGTTCCACACATCCACCACGTTCCACACTCTCACCACGTTCAACTAACTCACCACGTTCCACACACTCACCACGTTCCACTCACTCACCATTTTCCACACTCCCACCATGTTCCACACACTCATCAGGTTCCACACACTCAGCACAGTCCATACACTCACCACATTCCACTCCCTCACCATTATCCACTTTCTCACCATGCTCCACACACCCACCGCATTCCACATACCCACCATGTTCCACACACTCAGCATGTTCCACTCACTCAACATGTTCCACACACTCACCACGTTCCACACTCTCACCACGTTCAACTAACTCACCACGTTCCACACACTCACCACATTCCACTCCCTCACCATATTCCACTTTCTCACCATGCCCCACTCACCCACCACATTCCACAGACCCACCATGCTCCACACACTCAGCATGTTCCACTCACTCAACATGTTCCACACTCTCACCACGTTCCACACACGTACCACGTTCCACACACGCACCACGTTCCACACATTCAGCACGTTCCACACATTCACCACGTTCCACATGATTACCACTTACCACACAGTCATCACGTTCCACTCCCTGACCATGTTCCACACACTCGCCATGTTCCACTCACTCAACATGTTCCGCACACTGACCATGTTCCACACATTCACCACATTCCACACACTCACCACATTCCACTCATTCACCATGTTCCAATCTCTCACCAACTCCACACACCCTCCACGTTCCACACAAACACCGCATTCCAAACACTGACCATGTTCTACTCACTCACTACGTTCCACACACTCACCACGTTCCACTCACTCACCACATTCCACACTCTCACCACGTTCCACTCACTCACCATGTTCCACTCCCTCACCATGTTCCATATACTCACCATGCTCCACTCACTCACCACGTTCCACACACTCACCACATTACACACACTCATCACATTCCACTCACTCACCATGTTCCACTGTCTCAACATGTCCACACACCCACCACGTTCAGCACAAACACCACGTTCCACTCACTCACCATGTTCCACTCCCTCACCATGGTCCACACAGCCACCACATTCCAAAAACTCGCCACGTTCCACACACTCACCACGTTCCACACTCTCACCACTTTCAACTCACTCACCACGTAACACACACTCACCATGTTCCACACTCTCACCACATTCCACTCACTCACCATGTTCCACTCCCTTACCATTCTCCACACACTCAGCACGTTCCACACACTCACGACGTTCTACACACTCACCACATTCCACACTCTCACCACGTTCCACTCTCTAAGCACGTTCAACAAACACACGACGATCCACACACTAACCACTTTCCACACTCTCAGCACGTTCCACTCTCTCAGCACGTTCCACAACTACGCGACGGTCCACACACTCACCAGGTTCCACACACTCACCACGTTCCACACTCTCACCACGTTCACTCTCTCACCACGTTCCACACACTCACCACAATCCATTCTCTCACCACGTTTCACTCACTGACCACGTTCCACACACTCACCATGTTCCACTACCTCACCATGTTCCACTCACTCACCATGTTCCACACACTCACCACATTCCACACACTCACCACATTCCATTCACTCACCATTTTCCACTCTCTCACCATGCTCCAAACACCCACCACTTTCCACACACTCACCACGTTCCACACACTCACCAGATTCCACTCACTCACCATGTTCCACATACCCACCATGTTCCACACACTCACAACTTTCCACACACTCATCACATTCCACCCATTCACCACGTTCCACACATTCACCACGTTCCACACACTCACCATGTTCTAATCACTCACTACGTTCTTCCACTCTCTCACCATGCTCCACACACCCACCACGTTCCACACACCCAGCATGTTCCACACACTCACCATGTTCCACTAACTCAGCATGTTCCACACACTCACCACGGTCCACACACTCACAATTTTCCACAAACACACCACATTCCACACACCCACCATTTTCAACTCACTCACCACGTTCCACACAATCACCACGTTCCACACTCTCACCACGTTCAACTAACTCACCACGTTCCACACACTAACCACGTTCCACACACTTACCACGTTCCACACTCTCACCATGTTTCACTCACTGACCACGTTCCACTCACTCACCACGTTCCACACACCCACCACGTTCCACACTCTCACCACGTTCCACTAACTCACCAGGTTCCACACACTCACCACGTTCCACATGATTACCACGTAGCACACAGTCATCACGTTCCACTCCCTCACCATGTTCCACACAGTCACCAGGTTCCACTCACTCAACATGTTCCACACACTGACCACGTTCTACACACTCACTACGTTCCACTCACTCACTACGTTCCACACACTCACCACGTTCCACTCACTCACTACGTTCCACTCACTCACCACGTTCCACACTCTCACCACATTCCACTCACTCACCATGTTCCACTCCCCCACTATGTTCCACACAGCCACCACGTTCCACACACTCACCACGTTCCACACACTCACCACATTCCGCACTCTCACCACATTCCACTCACTCACCATGTTCCACTCCCCCACTATGTTCCACACAGCCACCACGTTGCACACCCCCACCACGTTCCACACACCCACCACGTTCCACACACTCACCACTTCCCACACACCCACCATGTTCCACACACTCACCACGTTCCACTGTTACCAAGTTCCACACAGTCACCACTTTCCATTCACCCACCATGTTCCACAGAATCACCACGTTCCACTCAGTTACCAAGTTCCACACTCTCACCACGTTCAACTAACTCACCACGTTCCACACACTCACCACGTTCCAGTCTCTACTTTCCACTCTCTCACCACTTTCCACTCACTGACAACGTTCCACACTCTCACCACGTTCCCCATACTCATCACGTTCCACTCCCTCACCATTGTCCACATACTCACCATGCTCCACTCACTGACCATGTTCCACACACTCACCACGTTCCACAGTCTCTATGTTCCACTCTCTCACCACTTTCCACTCACTTACAACGTTCCACACTCTCACCACGTTCCACTCACTCACCACGTTCCACTCTCTCACCATTTGCCACACTCCCACCACGTTCCACACAAACACCACGTTCCACACGCTCACCACGTTCCACACACTCAGCACGTTCCACACATTGACCACATTCCACTCCCTCACCATATTCCACTTTCTCACCATGCCCCACACACCCACCACATTCCACAGACCCACCATGCTCCACACACTCAGCATGTTCCACTCACTCAACATGTTCCACACACCCACCACGTTCCACACACCCAGCATGTTCCACACACTCACCATGTTCCACGAACTCAGCATGTTCCACACACTCACCATTTTCCACAAACACACCACGTTCCACACCCTCACAATTTTCAACTCACTCACCACGTTCCACACACTCACCACGTTCCACACTCTCACCACGTTCAACAAACTCACCACGTTCCACATACTAACCACGTTCCACACACTTACCACGTTCCACACTCTCACCACGTTCCACTCTATCACCATGTTCCACACACTCACCACATTCCACACACTCACCACATTCCATTCACTCACCATGTTCCACTCTCTCACCATGCTCCAAACACCCACCACTTTCCACACACTCACCACGTTCCACACACTCACCACATTCCACTCACTCAACACGTTGCACACTCTCACCACTTTCCACTCACTCACCATGTTCCACATACCCACCATGTTCCACACACTCACAACGTTCCACACACTCTTCACATTCCACCCATTCACCACGTTCCACACATTCACCACATTCCACACACTCACCACATTCTAATCACTCACTACGTTGTTCCACTCTCTCACCATGCTCCACACACCCACCACGTTCCTCACACCCAGCATGTTCCACACACTCACCATGTTCCACTAACTCTGCAGGTTCCACACACTCACCACGTTCCACATGATTACCACGTAGCACACAGTCATCACGTTCCACTCCCTCACCATGTTCCACACACTCACCTTGTTCCACTCACTCAACATGTTCCACACACTGACCACGTTCCACACACTCACCACATTCCACTCATTCACCATGTTCCAATCTCTCAACATCTCCACACACCCTCCACGTTCCACACAAACACCGCATTCCACACACTCACCACGTTCTACTGAATCACTACGTTCCACACACTCACCACGTTCCACTCACTCAGCATGTTCCACTCACTCAACATGTTCCACACACTCACTACGTTCCACACACGTACCACGTTCCACACACGCACCACGTTCCACACATTCAGCACGTTTCACACATTCACCACGTTCCACACGATTACCACGTACCACACAGTCTTTACGTTCCACTCCCTCACCATGTTCCGCACACTCACCACGTTCCACACACTGACCACGTTCAAATAACTCACCACGTTCCACAGACTCAGGACGTTCCACACACTCACCACGTTCCACACTCTCACCACGTTCCACTCTCTCAGCACGTTCCACAAGCACACGACGGTCCACACACTCACCAGGTTCCACACTCTCAACACGTTCACTGTCTCACCACGTTCCACAGACTCACCACATTCCACACTCTCACCACGTTTCAATCACTGACCACGTTCCACACACTCACCATGTTCCACTACCTCACCATGTTCCACTCACTCACCACGTTCCACCCTCTCACAATGTTCCAATCTCTCACCATGCTCCACACACCCACCACGTTCCACACACCCAGCATGTTCCACACACTCACCATGTTCCACGAACTCAGCATGTTCCACACACTCACCATTTTCCACAAACACACCACGTTCCACACCCTCACAATTTTCAACTCACTCACCACGTTCCACACACTCACCACGTTCCACACTCTCACCACGTTCAACAAACTCACCACGTTCCACTCTATCACCATGTTCCACACACTCACCACATTCCACAGTCTCACCATGTTTCACTCACTGACCACGTTCCACTCACTCAACATGTTCCACACACCCACCACGTTCCACACTCTCACCATGTTCAACTGACTCACCATGTTCCACACACTGACCACATTCCACACACTGACCACATTCCATTCACTCACCATGTTCCACTCTCTCACCATGCTCCAAACACCCACCACTTTCCACACACTCACCACGTTCCACACACTCACCACATTCCACTCACTCACCACGTTGCACACTCTCACCACTTTCCACTCACTCACCATGTTCCACATACCCACCATGTTCCACACACTCACAACGTTCCACACACTCTTCACATTCCACCCATTCACCACGTTCCACACATTCACCACATTCCACACACTCACCACATTCTAATCACTCACTACGTTGTTCCACTCTCTCACCATGCTCCACACACCCACCACGTTCCTCACACACAGCATGTTCCACACACTCACCATGTTCCACTAACTCTGCAGGTTCCACACACTCACCACGTTCCACATGATTACCACGTAGCACACAGTCATCACGTTCCACTCCCTCACCATGTTCCACACACTCACCTTGTTCCACTCACTCAACATGTTCCACACACTGACCACGTTCCACACACTCACCACATTCCACACACTCACCACATTCCACTCATTCACCATGTTCCAATCTCTCAACATCTCCACACACCCTCCACGTTCCACACAAACACCGCATTCCACACACTCACCACGTTCTACTGAATCACTACGTTCCACACACTCACCAAGTTCCACTCACTCAGCATGTTCCACTCACTCAACATGTTCCGCACACTCACTACGTTCCACACACGTACCACGTTCCACACACGCACCACGTTCCACACATTCAGCACGTTTCACACATTCACCACGTTCCACACGATTACCACGTACCACACAGTCTTTACGTTCCACTCCCTCACCATGTTCCACACACTCACCACGTTCCACACACTCACCACGTTCAAATAACTCACCACGTTCCACAGACTCAGGACGTTCCACACACTCACCACTTTCCACACTCTCACCACGTTCCACTCTCTCAGCACGTTCCACAAACACACGACGGTCCACACACTCACCAGGTTCCACACACTCACCACGTTCCACACTCTCACCACGTTCACTGTCTCACCACGTTCCACACACTCACCACATTCCACACTCTCACCACGTTTCACTCACTGACCACGTTCCACACACTCACCATGTTCCACACACTCACCATTTTCCACAAACACACCACGTTCCACACCCTCACAATTTTCAACTCACTCACCACGTTCCACACACTCACCACGTTCCACACTCTCACCACGTTCAACTAACTCACCATGTTCCACATACTAACCACGTTCCACACACTTACCACGTTCCACACTCTCACCACGTTCCACTCTATCACCATGTTCCACACACTCACCACATTCCACAGTCTCACCATGTTTCACTCACTGACCACGTTCCACTCACTCAACATGTTCCACACACCCACCACTTTCCACACTCTCACCACGTTCAACTGACTCACCACGTTCCACACACTCACTACGTTCCACACTCTCTACGTTCCACTCTCTCACCACTTTCCACTCACTCACAACGTTCCACACTCTCACAACGTTCCACTCACTAACCATTTTCCACACTCCCACCACGTTCCACACACGTACCACGTTCCACACACGCACCACGTTCCACACATTCAGCACGTTCCACACATTCACCACGTTCCACATGATTACCACGTACCACACAGTCATCACGTTCCACTCCCTCACCATGTTCCCCACACTCACCATGTTCCACTCACTCAACATGTTCCACACACTGACCACGTTCCACACATTCACAACATTCCACACACTCAGCACATTCCACTCATTCACCATGCTCCAATATCTCACCATCTCCACACACCCTCCACGTTCCACACAAACACCGCATTCCACACACTCAGCACGTTCTACACACTCACTACGTTCCACACACCCACCACGTTCCACACACTCACCATATTTCACTGACCCACCACATTCCACACACTCACCACGTTCCACACACTCACCACGTTCCATACTCTCACCACGTTCCACTCTCTCACGATGTTCCACACACTCACCACATTCCACACTCTTACATTATTTCACTCACTGACCACGTTGCACTCACTCACCATTTCCCACACTCCCACCACGTTCCACACACTCACCACGTTCCACACGCTCAGCACATTCCACACACTCACCACATTCCACTCCCTCACCATATTCCACTTTCTCACCATGCTCCACACACCCACCACATTCCACACACCCACCATGTTCCACACACTCAGCATGTTCCACTCACTCAACATGTTCCACACACCCACCACGTTCCACACTCTCACCACGTTCAACTAACTCACCACGTTCCACACACTCACCACGTTCCACACTCTCTACGTTCCACTCTCTCACCACTTTCCACTCACTCACAACGTTCCACATTCTCACCACGTTCCACTCACTGACCACGTACCACTCACTCAACACGTTCCACATACTCACAACGTTCCACTCACTCACCATTTTCCACACTCCCACCACGTTCCACACACGAACCACGTTCCACACACGCACCACGTTCCGCAGATTCAGCACGTTCCACACATTCACCACGTTCCACATGATTACCACGTACCACACAGTCATCACTTTCCACTCCCTCACCATGTTCCACACACTCGCCATGTTCCACTCACTCAACATGTTCCACACACTGACCACGTTCCACACATACACAGCATTCCACTCATTCACCATGTTCCAATCTGTCACCATCTCCACACACCCTCCACGTTCCACATGAACACCGCATTCCACACACTCACCACGTTCTACACACTCACTACGTTCCACATTCTCACCACGTAATACTCACTCACCACGTTCCACACTCTCACCACTTTCCACTCACTCACCATGTTCCACTCTCTCAACATGTCCACACACCCACCACGTTCCACACAAACACCACGTTCCACACGCTCACCACGTTCTAATCACTCACAATGTTCCACAAACACACCACGTTCCGCACTCGCACCATGTTCCACTCACTCACCATGTTCCACACACTCACCACTTTCCACACACTCACCACGTTCAAATAACTCACCACGTTTCACACACTCACGACGTTCTACACTCTCACCACGTTCCACTCACTCACCATGTTCCACAAACACACCACGTTCCACACACGCACCATGTTCCACTCACTCACCATGTTCCACACACTCACTACGTTCCACACGCTCACGACGTTCCACTCACTCACCATGTTCCACACACTCAGCACGTTCCACACACTCACCACATTCCATTCACTCACCATGTTCCACTCTCTCACCATGCTCCAAACACCCACCACTTTCCACACACTCACCACGTTCCACACATTCACCACGTTGCACATTCTCACCACTTCCCACTCACTCACCATGTTCCACATACCCACCATGTTCGACACACTCACCATGTTCCACACACTCTTCACATTCCACCCATTCACCATGTTCCACACATTTACCACGTTCCACACACTCACCGCGTTCTAATCACTCACTACGTTGTTCCACTCTCTCACCATGCTCCACACACCCACCACGTTCCACACACCCAGCATGTTCCACATACTCACCATGTTCCACTAACTCAGCAAGTTCCACACACTCACTACGTTCCACACACTGAACATTTTCCACAAACACACCACGTTCCACACACTCACCATTTTCAACTCACTAACCACGTTCCACACACTCACCACGTTCTACACTCTCACCACGTTCAACTAACTCACCACGGTCCACACACTAACCACGTTCCACACACTTACCACGTTCCACACTCTCACCACGTTCCACTCTCTCACCATGTTCCACACACTCACCGCATTCCACAGTCTCACCATGTTTCACTCACTGACCACGTTCCACTCACTCACCACGTTCCACACACCCACCACGTTCCACACTCTCACCACGTTCAACCAACTCACCAGGTTCCACACACTCACCACGTTCCACATGATGACCACGTAGCACACAGTCATCACGTTCCACTCCCTCACCATGTTCCACACACTCACCATGTTCCACTCACTCAACATGTTCCACACACTGACCACGTTCCACACACTCACCACATTCCACTCATTCACCATGTTCCAATCTCTCACCATCTCCACACACCCTCCACGTTCCACACAAACACCGCATTCCACACACTCACCACGTTCTACTCACTCACCAGGTTCAAATAACTCACCACGTTCCACACACTCACGACGTTCCACAATCTCACCACCTTCCACTCACTCACCATGTTCCACAAACACACCACGTTCCACACACGCACCATGTTCCACTCACTCACCATGTTCCACACACTCACCACGTTCCACACACTCACCACGTTCAAATAACTCACCATGCTCCAAACACCCACCACTTTCCACACACTCACCACGTTCCACACACTCACCACGTTCCACTCTCTCACCATTTGCCACACTCCCACCACGTTCCACACAAACACCACGTTCCACACGCTCACCACGTTCCACACACTCAGCACGTTCCACACATTGACCACATTCCACTCCCTCACCATATTCCACTTTCTCACCATGCCCCACACACCCACCACATTCCACAGACCCACCATGCTCCACACACTCAGCACGTTCCACACTCTCCACTTTCCACTCTCTCACCACTTCCCACTCACTCACCATGTTCCACATACCCACCATGTTCGACACACTCACCACGTTCCACACACTCTTCACATTCCACCCATTTACCATGTTCCACACATTTACCACGTTCCACACACTCACCACGTTCTACTCACTCACCACGTTCAAATAACTCACCACGTTCCACTCACTCACCATGTTCCACTCTCTCAACATGTCCACACACCCACCACGTTCCACACAAACACCACGTTCCACACGCTCACTACGTTCTAATCACTCACAATGTTCCACAAACACACCACGTTCCGCACTCGCACCATGTTCCACTCACTCACCATGTTCCACACACTCACCACTTTCCACACACTCACCACGTTCAAATAACTCACCACGTTTCACACACTCACGACGTTCTACACTCTCACCACGTTCCACTCACTCACCATGTTCCACAAACACACCACGTTCCACACACGCACCATGTTCCACTCACTCACCATGTTCCACACACTCACCACGTTCCACACGCTCACCACATTACACACTCTCACCACGTTTCACTCACTGACCACGTTCCACACACTCACCATGTTCCACTACCTCACCATGTTCCACTCACTCACCACGTTCCACACTCTCACGACGTTCCACTCACTCACCATGTTCCACACACTCAGCACATTCCACACACTCACCACATTCCATTCACTCACCATGTTCCACTCTCTCACCATGCTCCAAACACCCACCACTTTCCACACACTCACCACGTTCCACACACTCACCACGTTGCACATTCTCACCACTTCCCACTCACTCACCATGTTCCACATACCCACCATGTTCGACACACTCACCATGTTCCACACACTCTTCACATTCCACCCATTCACCATGTTCCACTCATTTACCACGTTCCACACACTCACCGCGTTCTAATCACTCACTACGTTGTTCCACTCTCTCACCATGCTCCACACACCCACCACGTTCCACACACCCAGCATGTTCCACATACTCACCATGTTCCACTAACTCAGCAAGTTCCACACACTCACTACGTTCCACACACTGAACATTTTCCGCAAACACACCACGTTCCACACACTCACCATTTTCAACTCACTAACCACGTTCCACACACTCACCACGTTCTACACTCTCACCACGTTCAACTAACTCACCACGGTCCACACACTAACCACGTTCCACACACTTACCACGTTCCACACTCTCACCACGTTCCACTCTCTCACCATGTTCCACACACTCACCGCATTCCACAGTCTCACCATGTTTCACTCACTGACCACGTTCCACTCACTCACCACGTTCCACACACCCACCACGTTCCACACTCTCACCACGTTCAACCAACTCACCAGGTTCCACACACTCACCACGTTCCACATGATGACCACGTAGCACACAGTCATCACGTTCCACTCCCTCACCATGTTCCACACACTCACCATGTTCCACTCACTCAACATGTTCCACACACTGACCACGTTCCACACACTCACCACATTCCACTCATTCACCATGTTCCAATCTCTCACCATCTCCTCACACCCTCCAGGTTCCACACAAACACCGCATTCCACACACTCACCACATTCTACTCACTCACCACGTTCAAATAACTCACCACGTTCCACACACTCACGACGTTCCACAATCTCAGCACCTTCCACTCACTCACCATGTTCCACAAACACACCACGTTCCACACACGCACCATGTTCCACTCACTCACCATGTTCCACACACTCACCACGTTCCACACACTCACCACGTTCAAATAACTCACCACGTTCCACAGACTCACGACGTTCCACACACTCACCACGTTCCACACTCTCACCACGTTCCACTCTCTCAGCACGTTCCACAAACACACGACGGTCCACACACTCACCAGGTTCCACACACGCACCACATTCCACACTCTCACCACGTTTCACTCACTGACCACGTTCCACACACTCACCATGTTCCACTACCTCACCATGTTCCACTCACTCACCACTTTCCAACCTCTCACGACGTTCCAATCTCTCACCATGCTCCACACACCCACCACGTCCACACACCCAGCATGTTCCACACACTCACCACGTTCCACACACTCACCACGTTCCACACACTCTCCACGTTCCACACACTCACCATTTTCCACAAACACACCACGTTCCACACCCTCACAATTTTCAACTCACTCACCACGTTCCACACACTCACCACGTTCCACACTCTCCCCACGTTCAACTAACTCACCACGTTCCACATGATTACCACGTACCACACAGTCATCACGTTCCACTCCCTCACCATGTTCCACACACTCGCCATGTTCCACTCACTCAACATGTTCCACACACTCACCACATTCCACTCATTCACCATGTTCCAATCTGTCACCATCTCCACACACCCTCCACGTTCCACATGAACACCGCATTCCACACACTCACCACGTTCTACACACTCACTACGTTCCACATTCTCACCACGTAATACTCACTCACCACGTTCCACACTCTCACCACTTTCCACTCACTCACCATGTTCCACTCTCTCAACATGTCCACACACCCACCACGTTCCACACAAACACCACGTTCCACACGCTCACCACGTTCTAATCACTCACTACTTTCCACATACTCACCACGTTCCACACTCTCAACACGTTCCACTCACTTACAATATTCCACAAACACACCACGTTCCGCACACGCACCATGTTCCACTCACTCACCATGTTCCACACACTCACCACTTTCCACACACTCACCACGTTCAAATAACTCACCACGTTTCACACACTCACGACGTTCTACACTCTCACCACGTTCCACTCACTCACCATGTTCCACAAACACACCACGTTCCACACACCCACCATGTTCCACTCACTCACCATTTTCCACACACTCACCACGTTCCACACGCTCACCACATTCCACACTCTCACCACGTTTCACTCACTGACCACGTTCCACACACTCACCATGTTCCACTACCTCACCATGTTCCACTCACTCACCACGTTCCACACTCTCACGACGTTCCCCTCACTCACCATGTTCCACACACTCAGCACATTCCACACACTCACCACTTCCATTCACTCACCATGTTCCACTCTCTCACCATGCTCCCAACACCCACCACTTTCCACACACTCACCACGTTCCACACACTCACCACATTCCACTCACTCACCATGTTCCACTCCCTTACCTTGCTCCACATACCCACCACGTTCAACAAACTCACCACGTTCTACATACACACCATGTTCCACTCACTCACCATGTTCCACACACTCACCACGTTCCACACACTCACCACGTTCAAATAACTCACCACGTTCCACAGACTCACGACGTTCCACACACTCACCACGTTCCACACTCTCACCACGTTCCACTCTCTCAGCACGTTCCACAAACACACGACGGTCCACACACTCACCAGGTTCCACACACTCACCACATTCCACACTCTCACCACGTTTCACTCACTGACCACGTTCCACACACTTACCACGTTCCACACTCTCACCACGTTCCACTCTCTCACCATGTTCCACACACTCACCGCATTCCACAGTCTCACCATGTTTCACTCACTGACCACGTTCCACTCACTCACCACGTTCCACACACCCACCACGTTCCACACTCTCACCACGTTCAACCAACTCACCAGGTTCCACACACTCACCACGTTCCACATGATGACCACGTAGCACACAGTCATCACGTTCCACTCCCTCACCATGTTCCACACACTCACCATGTTCCACTCACTCAACATGTTCCACACACTGACCACGTTCCACACACTCACCACATTCCACTCATTCACCATGTTCCAATCTCTCACCATCTCCTCACACCCTCCAGGTTCCACACAAACACCGCATTCCACACACTCACCACATTCTACTCACTCACCACGTTCAAATAACTCACCACGTTCCACACACTCACGACGTTCCACAATCTCAGCACCTTCCACTCACTCACCATGTTCCACAAACACACCACGTTCCACACACGCACCATGTTCCACTCACTCACCATGTTCCACACACTCACCACGTTCCACACACTCACCACGTTCAAATAACTCACCACGTTCCACAGACTCACGACGTTCCACACACTCACCACGTTCCACACTCTCACCACGTTCCACTCTCTCAGCACGTTCCACAAACACACGACGGTCCACACACTCACTAGGTTCCACACACGCACCACATTCCACACTCTCACCACGTTTCACTCACTGACCACGTTCCACACACTCACCATGTTCCACTACCTCACCATGTTCCACTCACTCACCACTTTCCAACCTCTCACGACGTTCCAATCTCTCACCATGCTCCACACACCCACCACGTCCACACACCCAGCATGTTCCACACACTCACCACGTTCCACACACTCACCACGTTCCACACACTCTCCACGTTCCACACACTCACCATTTTCCACAAACACACCACGTTCCACACCCTCACAATTTTCAACTCACTCACCACGTTCCACACACTCACCACGTTCCACACTCTCCCCACGTTCAACTAACTCACCACGTTCCACATGATTACCACGTACCACACAGTCATCACGTTCCACTCCCTCACCATGTTCCACACACTCGCCATGTTCCACTCACTCAACATGTTCCACACACTCACCACATTCCACTCATTCACCATGTTCCAATCTGTCACCATCTCCACACACCCTCCACGTTCCACATGATCACCGCATTCCACACACTCACCACGTTCTACACACTCACTACGTTCCACATTCTCACCACGTAATACTCACTCACCACGTTCCACACTCTCACCACTTTCCACTCACTCACCATGTTCCACTCTCTCAACATGTCCACACACCCACCACGTTCCACACAAACACCACGTTCCACACGCTCACCACGTTCTAATCACTCACTACTTTCCACATACTCACCACGTTCCACACTCTCAACACGTTCCACTCACTTACAATATTCCACAAACACACCACGTTCCGCACACGCACCATGTTCCACTCACTCACCATGTTCCACACACTCACCACTTTCCACACACTCACCACGTTCAAATAACTCACCACGTTTCACACACTCACGACGTTCTACACTCTCACCACGTTCCACTCACTCACCATGTTCCACAAACACACCACGTTCCACACACCCACCATGTTCCACTCACTCACCATTTTCCACACACTCACCACGTTCCACACGCTCACCACATTCCACACTCTCACCACGTTTCACTCACTGACCACGTTCCACACACTCACCATGTTCCACTACCTCACCATGTTCCACTCACTCACCACGTTCCACACTCTCACGACGTTCCCCTCACTCACCATGTTCCACACACTCAGCACATTCCACACACTCACCACTTCCATTCACTCACCATGTTCCACTCTCTCACCATGCTCCCAACACCCACCACTTTCCACACACTCACCACGTTCCACACACTCACCACATTCCACTCACTCACCATGTTCCACTCCCTTACCTTGCTCCACATACCCACCACGTTCAACAAACTCACCACGTTCTACATACACACCATGTTCCACTCACTCACCATGTTCCACACACTCACCACGTTCCACACACTCACCACGTTCAAATAACTCACCACGTTCCACAGACTCACGACGTTCCACACACTCACCACGTTCCACACTCTCACCACGTTCCACTCTCTCAGCACGTTCCACAAACACACGACGGTCCACACACTCACCAGGTTCCACACACTCACCACATTCCACACTCTCACCACGTTTCACTCACTGACCACGTTCCACACACTCACCATGTTCCACTACCTCACCATGTTCCACTCACTCAGCACGTTCCACCCTCTCACGACGTTCCAATCTCTCACCATGCTCCACACACCCACCACGTCCACACACCCAGCATGTTCCACACACTCACCATTTTCCACAAACACACCACGTTCCACACCCTCACAATTTTCAACTCACTCACCACGTTCCACACACTCACCACGTTCCACACTCTCCCCACGTTCAACTAACTCACCACGTTCCACATACTAACCACGTTCCACACACTTACCACGTTCCACACTCTCACCACGTTCCACTCTATCACCATGTTCAACACACTCACCAGATTCCACAGTCTCACCATGTTTCACTCACTGACCACGTTCCACTCACTCACCATGTTCCACACACCCACCACGTTCCACACTCTCACCACGTTCAACTAACTCACCACGTTCCACACACTCACCACGTTCCACACTCTCCACTTTCCACTCTCTCACCACTTTCCACTCACTCACCACGTTCCACACTCTCACCACGTTCAACTAACTCACCACGTTCCACATACTAACCACGTTCCACACACTTACCACGTTCCACACTCTCACCACGTTCACTCTCTCACCACATTCCAAACACTCACCACATTCCACACTCTCACCAAGTTTCACTCACTGATCACGTTCCACACACTCACCATGTTCCACTACCTCACCATGTTCCACTCACTCACCACGTTCCACCCTCTCACGACATTCCAATCTCTCACCATGCTCCACACACCCACCACGTCCACGCACCCAGCATGTTCCACACACTCACCACGTTCCACACACTCAGCACGGTCCACACACTCACCATTTTCCACAAACACACCACGTTCCACACCCTCACAATTTTCAACTCACTCACAACGTTCCACACACTCACCACGTTTCACTCACTGACCACGTTCCACACACTCACCACGTTCCACACACTCACCACGTTCAAATAACTCACCACGTTCCACAGACTCACGACGTTCCACACACTCACCACGTTCCACACTCTCACCACGTTCCACTCTCTCAGCACGTTCCACAAACACACGACGGTCTACACACTCACCAGGTTCCACACACGCACCACATTCCACACTCTCACCAAGTTTCACTCACTGACCACGTTCCACACACTCACCATGTTCCACTACCTCACCATGTTCCACTCACTCACCACGTTCCACCCTCTCACGACGTTCCAATCTCTCACCATGCTCCACACACCCACCACGTCCACACACCCAGCATGTTCCACACACTCACCACGTTCCACACACTCTCCACGTTCCACACACTCACCATTTTCCACAAACACACCACGTTCCACACGCTCACAATTTTCAACTCACTCACCACGTTCCACACACTCACCACGTTCCACACTCTCCCCACGTTCAACTAACTCACCACGTTCCACATACTAACCACGTTCCACACACTTACCACGTTCCACACTCTCACCACGTTCCACTCTATCACCATGTTCAACACACTCACCACATTCCACAGTCTCACCATGTTTCACTCACTGACCACTTTCCACTCACTCACCATGTTCCACACACCCACCACGTTCCACACTCTCACCACGTTCCACTACCTCACCATGTTCCACTCACTCACCACGTTCCACCCTCTCACGACGTTCCAATCTCTCACCATGCTCCACACACCCACCACGTCCACGCACCCAGCATGTTCCACACACTCACCACGTTCCACACACTCACCACGGTCCACACACTCATCATTTTCCACAAACACACCACGTTCCACACCCTCACAATTTTCAACTCACTCACCACGTTCCACACACTCACCACGTTTCACTCACTGACCACGTTCCACACACTCACCATGTTCCACTACCTCACCATGTTCCACTCACTCACCACGTTCCACCCTCTCACGACGTTCCAATCTCTCACCATGCTCCACACACCCACCACGTCCACACACCCAGCATGTTCCACACACTCACCACGTTCCACACACTCTCCACGTTCCACACACTCACCATTTTCCACAAACACACCACGTTCCACACCCTCACAATTTTCAACTCACTCACCACGTTCCACACACTCACCACTTTCCACACTCTCCCCACGTTCAACTAACTCACCACGTTCCACATACTAACCACGTTCCACACACTTACCACGTTCCACACTCTCACCACGTTCCACTCTATCACCATGTTCAACACACTCACCACATTCCACAGTCTCACCATGTTTCACTCACTGACCACGTTCCACTCACTCACCATGTTCCACACACCCACCACGTTCCACACTCTCACCACGTTCAACTAACTCACCACGTTCCACACACTCACCACGTTCCACACTCTCCACTTTCCACTCTCTCACCACTTTCCACTCACTCACCACGTTCCACACTCTCACCAAGTTTCACTCACTGATCACGTTCCACACACTCACCATGTTCCACTACCTCACCATGTTCCACTCACTCACCACGTTCCACCCTCTCACGACGTTCCAATCTCTCACCATGCTCCACACACCCACCACGTCCACGCACCCAGCATGTTCCACACACTCACCACGTTCCACTCACTCACCATGTTCCACATTCCACATTCCACACAACCACCACGTTCCACACTCTCACCACGTTCCACACACCCACCATGTTCCACTCACTGACCACGGTCCACACACTCAACATGTTCCACTGACCCACCACATTTCACACACTCACCACGTTCCACACACCCACCATGTTCCACGCACTCACCACGTTCTGCACACTCACCACGTTCCACTCTCTCACCACTTTCCATTCTCTCACCATGTTCCACTCTCTCACCACATTCCACACTCTCACCATGTTTCACTCACTGACCACGTTCCACTCGCTCACCATGTTCCACACACTCACCACGCTCCACACTCTCACCACGATCACTCTCTCACCACGTTCCACACTCTCACCACGTTTCACTCACTGACCACGTTCCACACACTCACCATGTTCCACTACGTCACCATGTTCCACTCACTCACCACGTTCCACACTCTCACGACGTTCCACTCACTCACCATGTTCCACACACTCACTACTTCCCACACACCCACCATGTTCCACACACTCACCACGTTCCACTCAGTTACCAAGTTCCACACACTCACCACGTTCCACTCACTGACCATGTTCCACTCACTCACCATGTTCCACTCACTCACCATGTTCCACATTCCACACTACCACCACGTTCCACACTCTCACCACGTTCCACACACTCACCACGTTCCACACACCCACCATGTTCCACGCACTCACCACGTTCCGCACACTCACCATGTTTCACTCACTGACCACGTTCCACTAACTCACCACGATCCACACACCCACCACGTTCCACACTCTCACCACGTTCAACTAACTCACCACGTTCCACAGACTCACGACGTTCCCCACACTCACCACGTTCCACACTCTCACCACGTTCCACTCTCTCAGCACGTTCCACAAACACACGACGGTCCACACACTCACCAGGTTCCACACACGCACCACATTCCACACTCTCACCACGTTTCACTCACTGACCACGTTCCACACACTCACCATGTTCCACTACCTCACCATGTTCCACTCACTCAGCACGTTCCACACTCTCTACGTTCCACACTCTCACCACGTTCCACTCTCTAAGCACGTTCCACAAACACACGACGTTCCACAGACTAACCACGTTCCACACTCTCACCACGTTCCACTCTCTCAGCACGTTCCACAAACACACGACGTTCCACACACTCACCAGGTTCCACACACTCACCACATTCCACACACACAGCACATTGCACTCACTCACCATGTTCCACTCTCTCACCATGCTCCACACACCCACCACGTTCCACACACTCACCACGTTCCACACTCTCACCACGATCACTCTCTCACCACGTTCCACACTCTCACCACGTTTCACTCACTGACCACGTTCCACACACTCACCATGTTCCACTACCTCACCATGTTCCACTCACTCACCACGTTCCACACTGTCACGACGTTCCACTCACTCACCATGTTCCACACACTCACCACATTCCACACACTCACCACATTCCATTCACTCACCATGTTCCACTCTCTCACCACATTCCACAGTCTCACTATGTTCCACTCTCTCAACATGTCCACACACCCGCCACGTTCCACAGAAACACCACGTTCCACACACTCACCACGTGCTAATCACTCACTACGTTCAACACACTCACCACGTTCCAGACTCACCACGTTCCACTCTTTGAACACGATGCACTCACTCACCATGTTCTACTCCCTCACCATGGTCCACACAGCCACCACGATCCGCACACTCACCTCGTTCCACACTCTCACCACTTTCAACTCAATCACCACTTAATACACACTCACCATGTTCCACACTCTCACCATGTTCCACTCTCTCACCATGTTCCACACACTCAGCACGTTCCACACTCTCAGCACGTTCCACTCTCTCACCATGTTCCACACACTCACCACATTCCACACTCTCACCATGTTTCACTCCGTGACCACGTTCCACACTCTCACCACGTTTCACTCTCTAAGCACGTTCCACAAACACAGACGTTCCACACACTAACCACGTTCCACACTCTCACCACGTTCCACTCTCTCAGCACGTTCCACAAACACACGACGGTGCACACACTCACCAGGTTCCACACACTCACCACGTTCCACACTCTCACCACGTTCACTCTCTCACCACGTTCCACACACTCACCACATTCCACACTCTCACCACGTTTCAGTCACTGACCACGTTCCACACACTCACCATGTTCCACTACCTGACCATGTTCCATTCACTCACCACGTTCCACCCTCTCACGACGTTCCAGTCACTCACCATGTTCCACACACTCACCACATTCCACACACTCACCACATTCCATTCACACACCATGTTCCACTCTCTCACCATGCTCCAAACACTCACCACTTTCCACACACTCACCACGTTCCACACACTCACCACTTTCCACTCACTCACAGCGTTCCACACTCTGACCACGTTCCACTCACTGCCCACGTTCCACTCACTCAACACGTTGCACACACTCACCACGTTGCACACACTCAGCACATTCCACACACTCACCGCATTCCACTCCCTCACCAAGTTCCACACACTCACCATGTTCCACTCACTCAACATGTTCCACACACCAACCACGTTCCACACACTCACCACATTCCACACACTCACCACATTCCACTCATTCACCATGTTCCAATCTCTGACCATGTCCACACACCCTCCACTTTCCACACAAACACCGCATTCCACTCACTCACCACGTTCCACTCCCTCACCATGTTCCACACAGCCACCACGTTCCACACATTCACCACGTTCCACTCACTCACCACGTTCCACTCCTTCACCATTTTCCACACTCCCACCACGTTCCACACGCTCACCACGTTCCACACACGCAGCACATTCCACACCCTCACCATATTCCACTCCCTCACCATATTCCACTTTCTTACCATGCTCCACACACCCACCACATTCCACACACCCACCATGTTCCACACACTCAGCATGTTCCACTCACTCAACATGTTCCACTCACTCAACATGTTCCACACACTCACCACGTTCCACAGACGTACCACGTTCCACACACGCACCACGTTCCACACTTGCAGCACGTTCCACACATTCACCACGTTCCACACGATTACGACGTACCACACAGTCATCACGTTCAACTCCCTCACCATGTTCCACACACTCACCATTTTCCACTCACTCAGCATGTTCCACACACTCACCACATTCCACACACTCACCACATTCCAGTCATTCACCATGTTCCAATCTCTGACCATGTCCACACACCCTCCACTTTCCACACAAACACCGCATTCCACACACTCAGCACGACTACTCACTCACTACGTTCCACACTCTCACTACGTTCCACTCACTCACCATGTTCCACACTCTGACTACGTTCCACACACTCACCACGTTCCACTCACTCACCACGTTCCATACTCTCACCACGTTCCACTCACTCACCATGTTCCAATCCCTCACCATGTTCCAATCCCTCACCATGTTCCACATACTCACCATGCTCCACTCACTCACCACGTTCCACACAGCCACCACGTTCCACACACTCACCATGTTCCACATACTCACCACTTTCCACACTCTCACCACGTTCAGCTCACTCACCACGTACCACACACTCACCACATTCCACACTCTCACCACGTTCCACTCCCTCACCATGTTCCACACACCCACCACGTTCCACACAGTCACCAGTTTCCACTCACCCACCATGTTCCACACACTCACCTCGTTCCACTCACTGACCATGTTCTACTCAATCACCATGTTCCACATTCCACATTCCACACAACCACCACGTTCCACACTCTCACCACGTTCCACACACCCACCATGTTCCACTCACTCTCCACGTTCCAGAGACTCACCATGATCCACTGACCCACCACATTCCACACACTCACCACGTTCCACACACCCACCATGTTCCAGGCACTCACCACGTTCCACACACTCACCACGTTCCACACTCTCACCACGTTCCACTCTCTCAGCACGTTCCACACACTCACCACATTCCACACTCTCACCATGTTTCACTCACTGACCACGTTCCACTCACTCACCACGTTGCACACACCCACCACTTTCCACACACTCACCACGTTCAACTAACTCACCACGTTCCACACACTCACCACGTTCCACACTCTCCACGTTCCACTCTCTCACCACTTTCCACTCACTCACAACGTTCCACACTCTCACCACGTTCCACTCACTGACTCTGTTCCACTGACTCAACACGTTCCAAACACTCACCACGTTCCACTCACTCACCATTTTCCACACTCCCACCACGTTCCACACTCCCACCACGTTCCACACACTCAGCACATTCCACACCCTCACCATATTCCACTCCCACACCATATTCCACTTTCTCACCATGCTCCACACACCCACCACATTCCACACACCCACAATGTTCCACACACTCAGCATGTTCCACTCAGTCAACATGTTCCACACACTCATCACGTTCCACACATTCTTCACATTCCACCCATTCACCACGTTCCACACATTCACCACGTTCCACACACTCACCACGTTCTAATCACTCACTACGTTGTTCCACTCTCTCACCATGCTCCACACACCCACCAAGTTCCACACACCCAGCATGTTCCACACACTCACCATGTTCCACACACTCACCATGTTCCACAAACACACCACGTTCCACACACTCACCATTTTCCACTCACTCACCACGTTCCACACACTCACCACGTTCCACACTCTCACCACGTTCAACTAAGTCACCACGTTCCACACACTCAGCACGTTCCACACACTCACCACGTTCCACTCTCTCACCATGTTACACACACTCGCCACATTCCACACTCTCACCATGTTTCACTCACTGACGCCATTCCACTCACTCACCACGTTCCACACTCTCACCACGTTTCACTCACTGACCACGTTCCACAAACTCACCATGTTCCACTACGTCACCATGTTCCACTCACTCACCACGTTCCACACTCTCACGACGTTCCACTCACTCACCATGTTCCACACACTCACTACTTCCCACACACCCACCATGTTCCACACACTCACCACATTCCACACTCTCACCACGTTCCACTCCCTCACCATGTTCCACACACCCACCACGTTCCACACAGTCACCAGTTTCCACTCACCCACCATGTTCCACACACTCACCTCGTTCCACTCACTGACCATGTTCTACTCAATCACCATGTTCCACATTCCACATTCCACACAACCACCACGTTCCACACTCTCACCACGTTCCACACACCCACCATGTTCCACTCACTCTCCACGTTCCAGAGACTCACCATGATCCACTGACCCACCACATTCCACACACTCACCACGTTCCACACACCCACCATGTTCCAGGCACTCACCACGTTCCACACACTCACCACGTTCCACACTCTCACCACGTTCCACTCTCTCAGCACGTTCCACACACTCACCACATTCCACACTCTCACCATGTTTCACTCACTGACCACGTTCCACTCACTCACCACGTTGCACACACCCACCACTTTCCACACACTCACCACGTTCAACTAACTCACCACGTTCCACACACTCACCACGTTCCACACTCTCCACGTTCCACTCTCTCACCACTTTCCACTCACTCACAACGTTCCACACTCTCACCACGTTCCACTCACTGACTCTGTTCCACTGACTCAACACGTTCCAAACACTCACCACGTTCCACTCACTCACCATTTTCCACACTCCCACCACGTTCCACACTCCCACCACGTTCCACACACTCAGCACATTCCACACCCTCACCATATTCCACTCCCACACCATATTCCACTTTCTCACCATGCTCCACACACCCACCACATTCCACACACCCACAATGTTCCACACACTCAGCATGTTCCACTCAGTCAACATGTTCCACACACTCATCACGTTCCACACATTCTTCACATTCCACCCATTCACCACGTTCCACACATTCACCACGTTCCACACACTCACCACGTTCTAATCACTCACTACGTTGTTCCACTCTCTCACCATGCTCCACACACCCACCAAGTTCCACACACCCAGCATGTTCCACACACTCACCATGTTCCACAAACACACCACGTTCCACACACTCACCATTTTCCACTCACTCACCACGTTCCACACACTCACCACGTTCCACACTCTCACCACGTTCAACTAAGTCACCACGTTCCACACACTCAGCACGTTCCACACACTCACCACGTTCCACTCTCTCACCATGTTACACACACTCGCCACATTCCACACTCTCACCATGTTTCACTCACTGACGCCATTCCACTCACTCACCACGTTCCACACTCTCACCACGTTTCACTCACTGACCACGTTCCACAAACTCACCATGTTCCACTACGTCACCATGTTCCACTCACTCACCACGTTCCACACTCTCACGACGTTCCACTCACTCACCATGTTCCACACACTCACTACTTCCCACACACCCACCATGTTCCACACACTCACCACGTTCCACTCAGTTACCAAGTTCCACACACTCACCACGTTCCACTCACTGACCATGTTCCAGTCACTCACCATGTTCCACTCACTCACCACGTTGCACACACTCAGCACATTCCACACACTCACCGCATTCCACTCCCTCACCATATTACACTTTCTCACCATGCTCCACACACCCACCACATGTCACACACCCACCATGTTCCACACACTCAGCATGTTCCACACACGTACCACGTTCCACACACTTACCACGTTCCACACATTCAACACGTTCCACACATTCAGCACTTTCCACACATTCACCACGTTCCACATGATTACCACGTACCACAAAGTCATCACGTTCCACTCCCTCACCATGTTCCACTCATTCACCATGTTCCAATCTCTCACCATGTCCACACACCCTCCAATTTCCACACAAACACTGCATTCCACAATCTCACCACGTTCTACACACTCACTACGTTCCACACACTCACCACATTCAACTCACTCACCACGTTCCACTCACTCACAACGTTCCACACTCTCACCACGTTCCACTCACTGACTCTGTTCCACTGACTCAACACGTTCCAAACACTCACCACGTTCCACCCACTCACCATTTTCCACACTCCCACCACGTTCCACACAGTCACCAGTTTCCACTTACCCACCATGTTCCACACACTCAGCTCGTTCCACTCACTGACCATGTTCCACTCACTCACCATGTTCCACATTCCACATTCCACACAACCACCACGTTCCACACTCTCACCACGTTCCACACACCCACCATGTTCCACTCACTCTCCACGTTCCAGAGACTCACCATGATCCACTGACCCACCACATTCCACACACTCACCACGTTCCACACACCCACCATGTTCCAGGCACTCACCACGTTCCACACACTCACCACGTTCCACACTCTCACCACGTTCCACTCTCTCAGCACGTTCCACACACTCACCACATTCCACACTCTCACCATGTTTCACTCACTGACCACGTTCCACTCACTCACCACGTTGCACACACCCACCACTTTCCACACACTCACCACGTTCAACTAACTCACCACGTTCCACACACTCACCACGTTCCACACTCTCCACGTTCCACTCTCTCACCACTTTCCACTCACTCACAACGTTCCACACTCTCACCACGTTCCACCCACTGACTCTGTTCCACTGACTCAACACGTTCCAAACACTCACCACGTTCCACTCACTCACCATTTTCCACACTCCCACCACGTTCCACACAGTCACCAGTTTCCACTTACCCACCATGTTCCACACACTCAGCTCGTTCCACTCACTGACCATGTTCCACTCACTCACCATGTTCCACATTCCACATTCCACACAACCACCACGTTCCACACTCTCACCACGTTCCACACACCCACCATGTTCCACTCACTCTCCACGTTCCAGAGACTCACCATGATCCACTGACCCACCACATTCCACACACTCACCACGTTCCACACACCCACCATGTTCCAGGCACTCACCACGTTCCACACACTCACCACGTTCCACACTCTCACCACGTTCCACTCTCTCAGCACGTTCCACACACTCACCACATTCCACACTCTCACCATGTTTCACTCACTGACCACGTTCCACTCACTCACCACGTTGCACACACCCACCACTTTCCACACACTCACCACGTTCAACTAACTCTCCACGTTCCGCTCTCTCACCACTTTCCACTCACTCACAACGTTCCACACTCTCACCACGTTCCACTCACTGACTCTGTTCCACTGACTCAACACGTTCCAAACACTCACCACGTTCCACTCACTCACCATTTTCCACACTCCCACCACGTTCCACACGCTCACCACGTTCCACACACGCAGCACATTCCACACCCTCACCATATTCCACTCCCTCACCATATTCCACTTTCTTACCATGCTCCACACACCCACCACATTCCACACACCCACCATGTTCCACACACTCAGCATGTTCCACTCACTCAACATGTTCCACTCACTCAACATGTTCCACACACTCACCACGTTCCACAGACGTACCACGTTCCACACACGCACCACGTTCCACACTTGCAGCACGTTCCACACAATCACCACGTTCCACACGATTACGACGTACCACACAGTCATCACGTTCAACTCCCTCACCATGTTCCACACACTCACCATTTTCCACTCACTCAAGATGTTCCACACACTCACCACATTCCACACACTCACCACATTCCAGTCATTCACCATGTTCCAATCTCTGACCATGTCCACACACCCTCCACTTTCCACACAAACACCGCATTCCACACACTCAGCACGACTACTCACTCACTACGTTCCACACTCTCACTACGTTCCACTCACTCACCATGTTCCACACTCTGACTACGTTCCACACACTCACCACGTTCCACTCACTCACCACGTTCCATACTCTCACCACGTTCCACTCACTCACCATGTTCCAATCCCTCACCATGTTCCACATACTCACCATGCTCCACTCACTCACCACGTTCCACACAGCCACCACGTTCCACACACTCACCATGTTCCACATACTCACCACTTTCCACACTCTCACCACGTTCAGCTCACTCACCACGTACCACACACTCACCACATTCCACACTCTCACCACGTTCCACTCCCTCACCATGTTCCACACACCCACCACGTTCCACACAGTCACCAGTTTCCACTCACCCACCATGTTCCACACACTCACCTCGTTCCACTCACTGACCATGTTCTACTCAATCACCATGTTCCACATTCCACATTCCACACAACCACCACGTTCCACACTCTCACCACGTTCCACACACCCACCATGTTCCACTCACTCTCCACGTTCCAGAGACTCACCATGATCCACTGACCCACCACATTCCACACACTCACCACGTTCCACACACCCACCATGTTCCAGGCACTCACCACGTTCCACACACTCACCACGTTCCACACTCTCACCATGTTCCACTCTCTCAGCACGTTCCACACACTCACCACATTCCACACTCTCACCATGTTTCACTCACTGACCACGTTCCACTCACTCACCACGTTGCACACACCCACCACTTTCCACACACTCACCACGTTCAACTAACTCACCATGTTCCACACACTCACCACGTTCCACACTCTCCACGTTCCACTCTCTCACCACTTTCCACTCACTCACAACGTTCCACACTCTCACCACGTTCCACTCACTCACCATTTTCCACACTCCCACCACGTTCCACACTCCCACCACGTTCCACACACTCAGCACATTCCACACCCTCACCATATTCCACTCCCACACCATATTCCACTTTCTCACCATGCTCCACACACCCACAATGTTCCACACACTCAGCATGTTCCACTCACTCAACATGTTCCACACACTCATCACGTTCCACACATTCTTCACGTTCCACTCACTCAGCACATTCCACACACTCACCACATTCCACTCCCTCACCGTATTCCGCTTTCTCACCATGCTCCACAGACCCACCACATTCCACACACCCACCATGTTCCACACACTCAGCATGTTCCACTCACTCAACATGTTCCACACACTCACCACGTTCCACACACGTACCACGTTCTACACACACACCACGTTCCACACGTTCAGCACGTTCCACTCTCTCACCACGTTCCACACACTCACCACGTTACACACTCTCACCACATTCCACTCACTCACCACTTTCCTCTCCCTCACCATGTTCCACACACCCACCACGTTGCACACACTCACCACGTTCCACACACTCACTACGTTCCACACACTGACCACTTCCCACACACCCACCATGTTCCACACACTCACCACGTTCCACTCAGTTACCAAGTTCCACACAGTCACCACTTTCCACTCACCCACCATGTTCCACACACTCACCACGTTGCACTCACTGACCATGTTCCCCTCACTCACCATGTTCCACATTCCACATTCCACACAACCACCACGTTCCACACTCTCACCACATTCCACACACCCACCATGTTCCACTCACACAGCACGTTCCACACACTCACCATGTTCCACTGACCCACCACATTCCACACACTCACCACGTTCCACACACCCACCATGTTCCACGCACTCACCACGTTCCACACACTCACCACGTTCCACACTCTCACCACGTTCCACTCTCTCACCACGTTCCACACACTCACCACATTCCACACTCTCACCATGTTTCACTCACTGACCACTCACTTACCACGTTCCACACACCCACCACGTTCGACACTCTCACCACGTTCAACTAACTCACCACGTTCCACACACTTACCGCGTTCCATACTCTCCACGTTCCACTCTCTCACCACTTTCCACTCACTCACAGCGTTCCACACTCTCACCACATTCCACACACTCACCACGTTCCACACACTCACCTCGTTCCACACTCTCACCACTTTCAACTCAATCACCACTTAATACACACTCACCATGTTCCACAATCTCACCATGTTCCACACACTCACCACGTTCCACACTCTCAGCACGTTCCACTCTCTCACCATGTTCCACACACACACCACATTCCACACTCTCACCATGTTTCACTCCGTGACCACGTTCCACTCACTCACCACTTTCCACACACCCACCACGTTCCACACTCTCACCACGTTCAACTAACTCACCACGTTCCACATGCTCACCACGTTCCACTCACTCACCATTTTCCACACTCCCACCACGTTCCACACGCTCACCACGTTCCACACACTCAGCACATTCCACACACTCACCACATTCCACTCCCACACCATATTCCACTTTCTCACCATGCTCCACACACCCTCCACGTTGCACACACTCACCACGTTGCACACATTCACCACGTTCCACACACTCACCACGTTCCACACACTCACTACTTCCCACACACCCACCATGTTCCACACACTCACTACGTTCCACTCAGTTACCAAGTTCCACACACTCACCACGTACCACTCACTGACCATGTTCCACTCACTCACCATGTTCCACATTCCACATTCCACACAACCACCACGTTCCACACTCTCACCACGTTCCACACACCCACCATGTTCCACTCACTCACCACGGTCCACACACTCAACATGTTCCACTGACCCACCACATTTCACACACTCACCACGTTCCACACACCCACCATGTTCCACGCACTCACCACGTTCTGCACACTCACCACGTTCCACACTCTCACCACGTTCAACACTCTCACCACGTTCCACTCTCTCACCACATTCCACACTCTCACCATGTTTCACTCACTGACCACGTTCCACTAACTCACCATGATCCACACACCCACCACGTTCCACACTCTCACCACGTTCAACTAACTCACCACGTTCCACACACTCAGCACGTTCCACACTCTCTACGTTCCACTCCCTCACCATGTTCCACACACTCACCACGTTCAAATAACTCACCACGTTCCACACACTCACGACGTTCCACACACTCACCATGTTCCACACTCTCACCACGTTTCACACTCTAAGCACGTTCCACAAACACAGACGTTCCACACACTAACCACGTTCCACACTCTCACCACGTTCCACTCTGTCAGCACGTTCCACAAACACACGACGGTCCACACACTCACCAGGTTCCACTCACTCACCACGATCCACACACTCACCATGTTCCACTGACCCATCACACTCCACACACTCAGCACGTTCCACACACCCACCATGTTCCACGCACTCACCACGTTCCACACACTCACCACGTTCCACACGCTCACGATGTTCCACACACTCACCACATTCCACACTCTCACCACGTTTCAGTCACTGACCACGTTCCACACACTCACCATGTTCCACTACCTCACCATGTTCCATTCACTCACCACGTTCCACCCTCTCACGACGTTCCACTCACTCACCATGTTCCACACACTCACCACATTCCATTCACACACCATGTTCCACTCTCTCACCATGCTCCAAACACCCACCACTTTCCACACACTCACCACGTTCCACACATTCACCACTTTCCACACTCTCCACGTTCCACACACTCACCACTTTCCACTCACTCACAGCGTTCCACACTCTGACCACGTTCCACTCACTGCCCACGTTCCACTCACTCAACACGTTGCACACACTCAGCACATTCCACACACTCACCACATTCCACTCATTCACCATGTTCCAATCTCTGACCATGTCCACACACCCTCCACTTTCCACACAAACACGGCATTCCACACACTCACCACGTTCTACTCACTCACCACGTTCCACTCCCTCATCATGTTCCACACAGCCACCACGTTTCACACACTCACCAAGTTCCACACTCTCACCACGTTCCACTCACTCACCACGTTCCACACCCTCACCATGTTCCACACAGCCACCACGTTCCACACACTCACCACGTTCCACACACTCACCACGTTCCACATTCTCACCACGTTCAGCGCACTCACCACGTACCACACACTCACCACATTCCACACTCTCACCACGTTCCACACTCTCACTACGTTCCACACACCCACCACGTTACACAATCTCACCAAATTCCACTCACTCACCACTTTCCACTCCCTCACCATGTTCGACACACCCACCACGTTGCACACACTCACCACGTTCCACACATTCACCAAGTTCCACACACCCACCACGTTCCACACACTGACCACTTCCCACACACCCACCATGTTCCACACACTCACCACGTTCCACTCAGTTACCAAGTTCCACACAGTCACCACTTTCCACTCACCCACCATGTTCCACACACTCACCACGTTGCACTCACCGACCATGTTCCCCTCACTCACCATGTTCCACATTCCACATTCCACACAACCACCACGTTCCACACTCTCACCACGTTCCACACACCCACCATGTTCCACTCACACACCATGTTCCACACACTCACCATGTTCCACAGAGCCACCATGTTCCACGCAGTCACCACGTTCCACACACTCACCACGTTCCACACTCTCACCACGTTCCACTCTCACCACGTTCCACACACTCACCATATTCCACACTATCACCATGTTTCACTCACTGACCACTCACTTACCACGTTCCACACACCCACCACGTTCGACACTCTCACCACGTTCAACTAACTCACCACGTTCCACACACTTACCGCGTTCCATACTCTCCACATTCCACTCTCTCACCACTTTCCACTCACTCACAGCGTTCCACACTCTCACCACGTTCCACACACTCACCACGTTCCACACACTCACCTCGTTCCACACTCTCACCACTTTCAACTCAATCACCACTTAATACACACTCACCATGTTCCACACTCTCACCATGTTCCACTCTCTCACCATGTTCCACATACTCACCACGTTCCACACTCTCAGCACGTTCCACTCTCTCACCATGTTCCACACACACACCACATTCCACACTCTGACCATGTTTCACTCCGTGACCACGTTCCACTCACTCACCACTTTCCACACACCCACCACGTTCCACACTCTCACCACGTTCAACTAACTCACCACGTTCCACATACTCACCACGTTCCACTCACTCACCATTTTCCACACTCCCACCACGTTCCACACGCTCACCACGTTCCACACACTCAGCACATTCCACACACTCACCACATTCCACTCCCACACCATATTCCAATTTCTCACCATGCTCCACACACCCACCACGGTGCACACACTCACCACGTTGCACACATTCACCACGTTCCACACACTCACCACGTTCCACACACTCACTACTTCCCACACACCCACCATGTTCCACACACTCACCACGTTCCACTCAGTTACCAAGTTCCACACACTCACCACGTTCCACTCACTGACCATGTTCCACTCACTCACCATGTTCCACATTCCACATTCCACACAACCACCACGTTCCACAGTCTCACCACGTTCCACACACCCACCATGTTCCACTCACTCACCACGGTCCACACACTCAACATGTTCCACTGACCCACCACATTTCACACACTCACTACGTTCCACACACCCACCATGTTTCACGCACTCACCACGTTCTGCACACTCACCATGTTTCACTCACTGAGCACGTTCCACTAACTCACCACGATCCACACACCCACCACGTTCCACACTCTCACCACGTTCAACTAACTCACCACGTTCCACACACTCACGACGTTCCACACACTCACCACGTTCCACACTCTCACCACGTTCCACTCTCTCAGCACGTTCCACAAACACACGACGGTCCACACACTCACCACGTTCCAGACACTCACCACGTTCCACACTCTGACCACGTTCACTCTCTCACCACGTTCCACACACTCACTACATTCCACACTCTCACCACGTTTCAGTCACTGACCACGTTCCACACACTCACCATGTTCCATTAACTCACCACGTTCCACCCTCTCACGACGTTCCACTCACTCACCATGTTCCACACACTCACCACATTCCATTCACCCACCATGTTCCACTCTCTGACCATGCTCCAAACACCCACCACTTTCGCACACTCACCACGTTCCACACATTCACCAATTTCCACACTCTCCACGTTCCACACACTCACCACTTTCCACTCACTCACAGCGTTCCACACTCTGACCACGTTCCACTCACTGCCCACGTTCCACTCACTCAACACGTTCCACACACTCACCACGTTGCACACACTCAGCACATTCCACACACTCACCGCATTCGACTCCCTCACCATGTTCCACACACTCACCATGTTCCACTCACTCAACATGTTCCACACACTCACCACGTTTCACACGCTCACCACGTTCCACACACTCAGCACATTCCACACACTCACCACGTTCCACACACGTACCACGTTCCACACACGCACCACGTTCCACACATTCAGAACGTTCCACACATTCACCACGTTCCACACGATTACCACGTACCACACAGTCTTCACGTTCCACTCCCTCACCATGTTCCACACACTCACCATTTTCCACTCACTCAACATGTTCCACACACTGACCACGTTCCACACACTCACCACATTCCACACACTCACCACATTCCACTCATTCACCACGTTCCAATCTCTGACCATGTCCACACACCCTCCACGTTCCACACAAACACGGCATTCCACTCACTCACCACGTTCTACTCACTCACTACGTTCCACACATTCACCACGTTCCACACACTCACCACGTTCCACACACTCACCACGTTCCACATTCTCACCACGTTCAGCGCACTCACCACGTAACACACAGTCACCACATTCCACACTCTCACCACGTTCCACACTCTCACTACGTTCCACACACCCACCACGTTACACAATCTCACCAAATTCCACTCACTCACCACTTTCCACTCCCTCACCATGTTCGACACACCCACCACGTTGCACACACTCACCACGTTCCACACATTCACCACGTTCCACACACCCACCACGTTCCACACACTCACCACTTCCCACAAACCCACCATGTTCCACACACTCACCACGTTCCACTCAGTTACCAAGTTCCACACACTCACCACGTTCCACTCAGTTACCAAGTTCCACACACTCACCACGTTCCACTCACTGACCATGTTCCACTCACTCACCATGTTCCACATTCCACATTCCACACAACCACCACGTTCCACACACCCACCATGTTCCACTCACTCACCACGTTCCACACACTCACCATGTTCCACTGACCCACCACATTCCACACACTCAGCACGTTCCACACACCCACCATGTTCCACGCACTCACCACGTTCCACACACTCACCACGTTCCACACACTCACGACGTTCCACACACTCACCACGTTCCACACTCTCACCATGTTCCCCTCTCAAAGCACGTTCCACAAACACACGACGTTCCGCACACTCACCATGTTCCACACACTCACCACGTTCCACACTCTCACCACGTTCAACTAACTCACCAGGTTCCACACACTCACCATGTTCCACACTCTCCATGTTCCACTGTCTCACCACTTTCCACTCACTCACAGCGTTCCACACTCGCAACACGTTCCACTCACTGACCACGTTCCCCTCACTCAACACGTTCCACACACTCACCACATGGCACACACTCAGGACATTTCACACACTCACCGCATTCCACTCCCTCACCATATTCCACTTTCTCACCATGCTCCACACACCCACCACATTCCACACACCCACCATGTTCCACACACTCAGCATGTTCCACACACGTACCACGTTCCACACACGTACCACGTTCCACACACGCACCACGTTCCACACATTCAACACGTTCCACACATTCAGCACTTTCCACACATTCACCACGTTCCACATGATTACCACGTACCACAGAGTCATCACGTTCCACTCCCTCACCATGTTCCACACACTCACCATGTTCCACTCATTCACCATGTTCCAATCTCTCACCATGTCCACACACCCTCCAATTTCCACACAAATACTGCATTCCACAATCTCACCACGTTCTACACACTCACTACGTTCCACACACTCACCACGTTCAACTCACTCACCACGTTCCACACACGCACCACGTCCCACACATTCAACACGTTCCAGATAGTCACCACGTTCCACACCGTCACCACGTTCCCCATACTCATCACGTTCCACTCCCTCACCATTGTCCACATACTCACCATGCTCCACTCACTGACCATGTTCCACACACTCACCACGTTCCACACTCTCCACGTTCCACTTTCTCACCACTTTCCACTCACTCACAACGTTCCACACAGTCACCACGTTCCACTAACTGACCACGTTCCACTCACTGACCACGTTGCACTGATTCAACAACTTTCCACACGCTGACCACGTTCCACTCACTCACCATTTTCCACACTCCCACCACATTCCACACACCCACCATGTTCCACACACTCAGCATGTTCCACTCACTCAACATGTTCCACACACCCACCATGTTCCACTCACTCTCCACGTTCCAGAGATTCACCATGATCCACTGACCCACCACATTCCACACACTCACCACGTTCCACACACCCACCATGTTCCAGGCACTCACCACGTTCCACACTCTCACCACGTTCCACACTCTCACCACGTTCCACTCTCTCAGCACGTTCCACACACCCACCACGTTCCACACTCTCACCACGTTCCACTCTCTCAGCACGTTCCACACACTCACCACATTCCACACTCTCACCATGTTTCACTCACTGACCACGTTCCACTCACTCACCACGTTGCACACACCCACCACTTTCCACACTCTCACCACGTTCAACTAACTCACCACGTTCCACACACTCACCACGTTCCACACTCTCCACGTTCCACTCTCTCACCACTTTCCACTCACTCACAACGTTCCACACTCTCACCACGTTCCACTCACTGACTACGTTCCACTGACTCAACACGTTCCAAACACTCACCACGTTCCACTCACTCACCATTTTCCACACTCCCACCACGTTCCACACGCTCACCACGTTCCACACACTCAGCACATTCCACACCCTCACCACATTCCACTCGCTCACCATATTCCACTTTCTCACCATGCCCCAGACACCCACCACATTCCACACACCCACCATGTTCCACACACTCAGCATGGTCCACTCACTCAACATGTTCCACATACCCACCATGTTCCACAAACGTACCACGTTCCACACATTCTTCACATTCCACCCATTCACCACGTTCCACACATTCACCACGTTCCACACACTCACCACGTTCTAATCACTCACTACGTTGTTCCACTCTCTCACCATGCTCCACACACCCACCACGTTCCACACACCCAGCATGTTCCACACACTCACCATGTTCCACTAAATCAGCATGTTCCACACACTCACCACGTTCCACACACTCACCATGTTCCACACACTCACGACGTTCCACACACTCACCACGTTCCACACACTCACCATGTTCCACAAACACACCACGTTCCACACACTCACCATTTTCCACTCACTCACCACGTTCCACACACCCACCATGTTCCACACACTCAGCATGTTCCACTCACTGAACATGTTCCACACACTCACCACGTTCCACACATGTACCACGTTCTACACACACACCACGTTCCACACATTCAGCACGTTCCACTCTCTCACCACGTTCCACACACTCACCACGTTACACACTCTCACCACATTCCACTCACTCACCACTTTCCTCTCCCTCACCATGTTCCACACACCCACCACGTTGCACACACTCACCACGTTCCACACACTGACCACTTCCCACACACCCACCATGTTCCAAACACTCACCACGTTCCACTCAGTTACCAAGTTCCACACAGTCACCACTTTCCACTCACCCACCATGTTCCACACACTCACCACGTTGCACTCACTGACCATGTTCCCCTCACTCACCATGTTCCACATTCCACATTCCACACAACCACCACGTTCCACACTCTCACCACGTTCCACACACCCACCATGTTCCACTCACACACCACGTTCCACACACTCACCATGTTCCACAGAGCCACCACATTCCACACACTCACCACGTTCCACAGAGCCACCATGTTCCACGCAGTCACCACGTTCCACACACTTACCATGTTCCACACTCTCACCACGTTCCACTCTCTCACCACGTTCCACACACTCACCACATTCCATACTCTCACCATGATTCACTCACTGACCACTCACTTACCACGTTCCACACACCCACCACGTTCGACACTCTCACCACGTTCAACTAACTCACCACTTTCCACACACTCACCGCGTTCCATACTCTCCACGTTCCACACACTCAGCACATTCCACACAATCACCGCATTCCTCTCCCTCACCATATTCCACTTTCTCACCATGTTCCACACACTCACCACGTTCCACACACTCACCACGTTCAAATAACTCACCACGTTCCAAACACTCACGACGTTCCACACACTCACCAAGTTCCACTCACTCACCATGTTCCACAAACACACCACGTTCCACAAAAGCACCATGTTCCACTCACTCACCACGTTCAAATAACACACCACGTTCCACACACTCACGACGTTCTACACACTCACCACGTTCCACTCTCTAAGCACGTTCCACAAACACACGACGTTCCACACACTAACCACTTTCCACACTCTCACCACGTTCCACTCTCTCAGCACGTTCCACAAACACACGACGGTCCACACTCTCACCAGGTTCCACACACTCACCACGTTCCACACTCTCACCACGTTCACTCTCTCACCACGTTCCACACACTCACCACATTCCACACTCTCACCACGTTTCGCTCACTGACCACGTTCCACTCACTCACCACGTTCCACTCACCCACCACGTTCCACACTCTCCACGTTCCACTCTCTCACCACTTTCCACTCACTCACAACGTTCCACACTCTCACCACGTTCCACTCACTGACCACGTTCCACTCATTCAACACGTTCCACACACTCACCACGTTCCACTCACTCACCATTTTCCACACTCCCACCACGTTCCACACGCTCACCACTTTCCACACACTCAGCACATTCCACACACTCACCACATTCCACTCCCACACCATATTCCACTTTCTCACCATGCTCCACACACCCACCACGTTCCACACACTCACCACGTTCCACACACTCACTACGTTCCACACTCTCACCACGTTCAACAAACTCACCACGTTCCACATACTAACCACGTTCCACACACTTACCACGTTCCACAACCTCACAATTTTCAACTCACTCACCACGTTCCACACACTCACCACGTTCCACACTCTCACCACGTTCAACAAACTCACCACGTTCCACATACTAACCACGTTCCACACACTTACCACGTTCCACACTCTCACCACGTTCCACTCTATCACCATGTTCCACACACTCACCACATTCCGCAGTCTCACCATGTTTCACTCACTGACCACGTTCCACTCACTCAACATGTTCCACACACCCACCACGTTCCACACTCTCACCATGTTCAACTGACTCACCATGTTCCACACACTGACCACATTCCACACACTCACCACATTCCATTCACTCACCATGTCCCACTCTCTCACCATGCTCCAAACACCCACCACTTTCCACACACTCACCACGTTCCACACACTCACCACGTTCAACAAACTCACCACGTTCCACATACTAACCACGTTCCACACACTTACCACGTTCCACACTCTCACCACGTTCCACTCTATCACCATGTTCCACACACTCACCACATTCCGCAGTCTCACCATGTTTCACTCACTGACCACGTTCCACTCACACAACATGTTCCACACACCCACCACGTTCCACACTCTCACCATGTTCAACTGACTCACCATGTTCCACACACTGACCACATTCCACACACTCACCACATTCCATTCACTCACCATGTCCCACTCTCTCACCATGCTCCAAACACCCACCACTTTCCACACACTCACCACGTTCCACACACTCACCACATTCCACTCACTCACCACGTTGCACACTCTCACCACTTTCCACTCACTCACCATGTTCCACATACCCACCATGTTCCACACACTCACAACGTTCCACACACTCTTCACATTCCACCCATTCACCACGTTCCACACATTCACCACATTCCACACACTCACCACATTCTAATCACTCACTACGTTGTTCCACTCTCTCACCATGCTCCACACACCCACCACGTTCCTCACACACAGCATGTTCCACACACTCACCATGTTCACTAACTCTGCAGGTTCCACACACTCACCACGTTCCACATGATTACCACGTAGCACACAGTCATCACGTTCCACTCCCTCACCATGTTCCACACACTCACCTTGTTCCACTCACTCAACATGTTCCACACACTGACCACGTTCCACACACTCACCACATTCCACACACTCACCACATTCCACTCATTCACCATGTTCCAATCTCTCAACATCTCCACACACCCTCCACGTTCCACACAAACACCGCATTCCACACACTCACCACGTTCTACTGAATCACTACGTTCCACACACTCACCACGTTCCACTCACTCAGCATGTTCCACTCACTCAACATGTTCCACACACTCACTACGTTCCACACACGTACCACGTTCCACACACGCACCACGTTCCACACATTCAGCACGTTTCACACATTCACCACGTTCCACACGATTACCACGTACCACACAGTCTTTACGTTCCACTCCCTCACCATGTTCCACACACTCACCACGTTCCACACACTCACCACGTTCAAATAACTCACCACGTTCCACAGACTCAGGACGGTCCACACACTCACCAGGTTCCACACACTCACCACGTTCCACACTCTCACCACGTTCACTGTCTCACCACGTTCCACACACTCACCACATTCCACACTCTCACCACGTTTCTCTCACTGACCACGTTCCACACACTCACCATGTTCCACACACTCACCATTTTCCACAAACACACCACGTTCCACACCCTCACAATTTTCAACTCACTCACCACGTTCCACACACTCACCACGTTCCACACTCTCACCACGTTCAACTAACTCACCACGTTCCACATACTAACCACGTTCCACACACTTACCACGTTCCACACTCTCACCACGTTCCACTCTATCACCATGTTCCACACACTCACCACATTCCACAGTCTCACCATGTTTCACTCACTGACCACGTTCCACTCACTCAACATGTTCCACACACCCACCACTTTCCACACTCTCACCACGTTCAACTGACTCACCACGTTCCACACACTCACTACGTTCCACACTCTCTACGTTCCACTCTCTCACCACTTTCCACTCACTCACAACGTTCCACACTCTCACAACGTTCCACTCACTAACCATTTTCCACACTCCCACCACGTTCCACACACGTACCACGTTCCACACACGCACCACGTTCCACACATTCAGCACGTTCCACACATTCACCACGTTCCACATGATTACCACGTACCACACAGTCATCACGTTCCACTCCCTCACCATGTTCCACACACTCACCATGTTCCACTCACTCAACATGTTCCACACACTGACCACGTTCCACACATTCACAACATTCCACACACTCAGCACATTCCACTCATTCACCATGCTCCAATATCTCACCATCTCCACACACCCTCCACGTTCCACACAAACACCGCATTCCACACACTCAGCACGTTCTACACACTCACTACGTTCCACACACCCACCACGTTCCACTCACTGACCATGTTCCACTCACTCACCACGTTCCACACACTCACCATATTTCACTGACCCACCACATTCCACACACTCACCACGTTCCACACACTCACCACGTTCCATACTCTCACCACGTTCCACTCTCTCATGATGTTCCACACACTCACCACATTCCACACTCTCACATTATTTCACTCACTGACCACGTTGCACTCACTCACCATTTCCCACACTCCCACCACGTTCCACACACTCACCACGTTCCACACGCTCAGCACATTCCACACACTCACCACATTCCACTCCCTTACCATATTCCACTTTCTCACCATGCTCCACACACCCACCACATTCCACACACCCACCATGTTCCACACACTCAGCATGTTCCACTCACTCAACATGTTCCACACACCCACCACGTTCCACACTCTCACCACGTTCAACTAACTCACCACGTTCCACACACTCACCACGTTCCACACTCTTACGTTCCACTCTCTCACCACTTTCCACTCACTCACAACGTTCCACATTCTCACCACGTTCCACTCACTGACCACGTACCACTCACTCAACACGTTCCACATACTCACAACGTTCCACTCACTCACCATTTTCCACACTCCCACCACGTTCCACACACGAACCACGTTCCACACACGCACCACGTTCCGCAGATTCAGCACGTTCCACACATTCACCACGTTCCACATGATTACCACGTACCACACAGTCATCACGTTCCACTCCCTCACCATGTTCCACACACTCGCCATGTTCCACTCACTCAACATGTTCCACACATTGACCACGTTCCACACATTCACAGCATTCCACTCATTCACCATGTTCCAATCTGTCACCATCTCCACACACCCTCCACGTTCCACATGAACACCGCATTCCACACACTCACCACGTTCTACACACTCACTACGTTCCACATTCTCACCACGTAATACTCACTCACCACGTTCCACACTCTCACCACTTTCCACTCACTCACCATGTTCCACTCTCTCAACATGTCCACACACCCACCACGTTCCACACAAACACCACGTTCCACACGCTCACCACGTTCTAATCACTCACAATGTTCCACAAACACACCACGTTCCGCACTCGCACCATGTTCCACTCACTCACCATGTTCCACACACTCACCACTTTCCACACACTCACCACGTTCAAATAACTCACCACGTTTCACACACTCACGACGTTCTACACTCTCACCACGTTCCACTCACTCACCATGTTCCACAAACACACCACGTTCCACACACGCACCATGTTCCACTCACTCACCATGTTACACACACTCACCACGTTCCACACGCTCACGACGTTCCACTCACTCACCATGTTCCACACACTCAGCACATTCCACACACTCACCACATTCCATTCACTCACCATGTTCCACTCTCTCACCATGCTCCAAACACCCACCACTTTCCACACACTCACTACGTTCCACACACTCACCACGTTGCACATTCTCACCACTTCCCACTCACTCACCATGTTCCACATACCCACCATGTTCGACACACTCACCACGTTCCACACACTCTTCACATTCCACCCATTCACCATGTTCCACACATTTACCACGTTCCACACACTAACCGCGTTCTAATCACTCACTACGTTGTTCCACTCTCTCACCATGCTCCACACACCCACCACGTTCCACACACCCAGCATGTTCCACATACTCACCATGTTCCACTAACTCAGCAAGTTCCACACACTCACTACGTTCCACACACTGAACATTTTCCACAAACACACCACGTTCCACACACTCACCATTTTCAACTCACTAACCACGTTCCACACACTCACCGCGTTCTACACTCTCACCACGTTCAACTAACTCACCACGGTCCACACACTAACCACGTTCCACACACTTACCACGTTCCACACACTAACCGCGTTCTAATCACTCACTACGTTGTTCCACTCTCTCACCATGCTCCACACACCCACCACGTTCCACACACCCAGCATGTTCCACACACTCACCACGTTCCACACACTCTCCACGTTCCACACACTCACCATTTTCCACAAACACACCACGTTCCACACCCTCACAATTTTCAACTCACTCACCACGTTCCACACACTCACCACGTTCCACACTCTCCCCACGTTCAACTAACTCACCACGTTCCACATACTAACCACGTTCCACACACTTACCACGTTCCACACTCTCACCACGTTCCACTCTATCACCATGTTCAACACACTCACCACATTCCACAGTCTCACCATGTTTCACTCACTGACCACGTTCCACTCACTCACCATGTTCCACACACCCACCACGTTTCACACTCTCACCACGTTCAACTAACTCACCACGTTCCACACACTCACCACGTTCCACACTCTCCACTTTCCACTCTCTCACCACTTTCCACTCACTCACCACGTTCCACACTCTCACCAAGTTTCACTCACTGATCACGTTCCACACACTCACCATGTTCCACTACCTCACCATGTTCCACTCACTCACCACGTTCCACCCTCTCACGACGTTCCAATCTCTCACCATGCTCCACACACCCACCACGTCCACGCACCCAGCATGTTCCACACACTCACCACGTTCCACTCACTCACCATGTTCCACATTCCACATTCCACACAACCACCACGTTCCACACTCTCACCACGTTCCACACACCCACCATGTTCCACTCACTGACCATGGTCCACACACTCAACATGTTCCACTGACCCACCACATTTCACACACTCACCACGTTCCACACACCCACCATGTTCCACGCACTCACCACGTTCTGCACACTCACCACGTTCCACTCTCTCACCACTTTCCATTCTCTCACCATGTTCCACTCTCTCACCACATTCCACACTCTCACCATGTTTCACTCACTGACCACGTTCCACTCGCTCACCATGTTCCACACACTCACCACGCTCCACACTCTCACCACGATCACTCTCTCACCACGTTCCACACTCTCACCACGTTTCACTCACTGACCACGTTCCACACACTCACCATGTTCCACTACGTCACCATGTTCCACTCACTCACCACGTTCCACACTCTCACGACGTTCCACTCACTCACCATGTTCCACACACTCACTACTTCCCACACACCCACCATGTTCCACACACTCACCACGTTCCACTCAGTTACCAAGTTCCACACACTCACCACGTTCCACTCACTGACCATGTTCCACTCACTCACCATGTTCCACTCACTCACCATGTTCCACATTCCACATTCCACACTACCACCACGTTCCACACTCTCACCACGTTCCACACACTCACCACGTTCCACACACCCACCATGTTCCACGCACTCACCACGTTCCGCACACTCACCATGTTTCACTCACTGACCACGTTCCACTAACTCACCACGATCCACACACCCACCACGTTCCACACTCTCACCACGTTCAACTAACTCACCACGTTCCACAGACTCACGACGTTCCCCACACTCACCACGTTCCACACTCTCACCACGTTCCACTCTCTCAGCACGTTCCACAAACACACGACGGTCCACACACTCACCAGGTTCCACACACGCACCACATTCCACACTCTCACCACGTTTCACTCACTGACCACGTTCCACACACTCACCATGTTCCACTACCTCACCATGTTCCACTCACTCAGCACGTTCCACACTCTCTACGTTCCACACTCTCACCACGTTCCACTCTCTAAGCACGTTCCACAAACACACGACGTTCCACAGACTAACCACGTTCCACACTCTCACCACGTTCCACTCTCTCAGCACGTTCCACAAACACACGACGTTCCACACACTCACCAGGTTCCACACACTCACCACATTCCACACACACAGCACATTGCACTCACTCACCATGTTCCACTCTCTCACCATGCTCCACACACCCACCACGTTCCACACACTCACCACGTTCCACACTCTCACCACGATCACTCTCTCACCACGTTCCACACTCTCACCACGTTTCACTCACTGACCACGTTCCACACACTCACCATGTTCCACTACCTCACCATGTTCCACTCACTCACCACGTTCCACACTGTCACGACGTTCCACTCACTCACCATGTTCCACACACTCACCACATTCCACACACTCACCACATTCCATTCACTCACCATGTTCCACTCTCTCACCACATTCCACAGTCTCACTATGTTCCACTCTCTCAACATGTCCACACACCCGCCACGTTCCACAGAAACACCACGTTCCACACACTCACCACGTGCTAATCACTCACTACGTTCCACACACTCACCACGTTCCAGACTCACCACGTTCCACTCTTTCAACACGATGCACTCACTCACCATGTTCTACTCCCTCACCATGGTCCACACAGCCACCACGTTCCGCACACTCACCTCGTTCCACACTCTCACCACTTTCAACTCAATCACCACTTAATACACACTCACCATGTTCCACACTCTCACCATGTTCCACTCTCTCACCATGTTCCACACACTCACCACGTTCCACACTCTCAGCACGTTCCACTCTCTCACCATGTTCCACACACTCACCACATTCCACACTCTCACCATGTTTCACTCCGTGACCACGTTCCACACTCTCACCACGTTTCACTCTCTAAGCACGTTCCACAAACACAGACGTTCCACACACTAACCACGTTCCACACTCTCACCACGTTCCACTCTCTCAGCACGTTCCACAAACACACGACGGTGCACACACTCACCAGGTTCCACACACTCACCACGTTCCACACTCTCACCACGTTCACTCTCTCACCACGTTCCACACACTCACCACATTCCACACTCTCACCACGTTTCAGTCACTGACCACGTTCCACACACTCACCATGTTCCACTACCTCACCATGTTCCATTCACTCACCACGTTCCACCCTCTCACGACGTTCCAGTCACTCACCATGTTCCACACACTCACCACATTCCACACACTCACCACATTCCATTCACACACCATGTTCCACTCTCTCACCATGCTCCAAACACCCACCACTTTCCACACACTCACCACGTTCCACACACTCACCACTTTCCACTCACTCACAGCGTTCCACACTCTGACCACGTTCCACTCACTGCCCACGTTCCACTCACTCAACACGTTCCACACACTCACCACGTTGCACACACTCAGCACATTCCACACACTCACCGCATTCCACTCCCTCACCAAGTTCCACACACTCACCATGTTCCACTCACTCAACATGTTCCACACACCGACCACGTTCCACACACTCACCACATTCCACACACTCACCACATTCCACTCATTCACCATGTTCCAATCTCTGACCATGTCCACACACCCTCCACTTTCCACACAAACACCGCATTCCACTCACTCACCACGTTCCACTCCCTCACCATGTTCCACACAGCCACCACGTTCCACACATTCACCACGTTCCACTCACTCACCATGTTCCACTCCTTCACCATGTTCCACACAGCCACCACGTTCCACACACTCACCAAGTTCCACACTCTCACAACGTTCCACTCACTCACCACGTTCCACTCCCTCACCATGTTCCACACAGCCACCACGTTCCACACACTCACCACGTTCCACACACTCACCACGTTCCACATTCTCACCACGTTCCACACTCTCACTACGTTCCACACACCCACCACGTTACACAATCTCACCAAATTCCACTCACTCACCACTTTCCACTCCCTCACCATGTTCGACACACCCACCACGTTGCACACACTCACCACGTTCCACACATTCACCACGTTCCACACACCCACCACGTTCCACACACTCACCACTTCCCACAAACCCACCATGTTCCACACACTCACTACGTTCCACTCAGTTACCAAGTTCCACACACTCACCACGTTCCACTCAGTTACCAAGTTCCACACACTCACCACGTTCCACTCCCTCACCATGTTCCACTCATTCACCATGTTCCAATCTCTCACCATGTCCACACACCCTCCAATTTCCACACAAACACTGCATTCCACAATCTCACCACGTTCTACACACTCACTACGTTCCACACACTCACCACGTTCAACTCACTCACCACGTTCCACTCACTCACAACGTTCCACACTCTCACCACGTTCCACTCACTGACTCTGTTCCACTGACTCAACACGTTCCAAACACTCACCACGTTCCACCCACTCACCATTTTCCACACTCCCACCACGTTCCACACAGTCACCAGTTTCCACTTACCCACCATGTTCCACACACTCAGCTCGTTCCACTCACTGACCATGTTCCACTCACTCACCATGTTCCACATTCCACATTCCACACAACCACCACGTTCCACACTCTCACCACGTTCCACACACCCACCATGTTCCACTCACTCTCCACGTTCCAGAGACTCACCATGATCCACTGACCCACCACATTCCACACACTCACCACGTTCCACACACCCACCATGTTCCAGGCACTCACCACGTTCCACACACTCACCACGTTCCACACTCTCACCACGTTCCACTCTCTCAGCACGTTCCACACACTCACCACATTCCACACTCTCACCATGTTTCACTCACTGACCACGTTCCACTCACTCACCACGTTGCACACACCCACCACTTTCCACACACTCACCACGTTCAACTAACTCACCACGTTCCACACACTCACCACGTTCCACACTCTCCACGTTCCACTCTCTCACCACTTTCCACTCACTCACAACGTTCCACACTCTCACCACGTTCCACTCACTGACTCTGTTCCACTGACTCAACACGTTCCAAACACTCACCACGTTCCACTCACTCACCATTTTCCACACTCCCACCACGTTCCACACAGTCACCAGTTTCCACTTACCCACCATGTTCCACACACTCAGCTCGTTCCACTCACTGACCATGTTCCACTCACTGACCATGTTCCACTCACTCACCATGTTCCACATTCCACATTCCACACAACCACCACGTTCCACACTCTCACCACGTTCCACACACCCACCATGTTCCACTCACTCTCCACGTTCCAGAGACTCACCATGATCCACTGACCCACCACATTCCACACACTCACCACGTTCCACACACCCACCATGTTCCAGGCACTCACCACGTTCCACACACTCACCACGTTCCACACTCTCACCACGTTCCACTCTCTCAGCACGTTCCACACACTCACCACATTCCACACTCTCACCATGTTTCACTCACTGACCACGTTCCACTCACTCACCACGTTGCACACACCCACCACTTTCCACACACTCACCACGTTCAACTAACTCTCCACGTTCCACTCTCTCACCACTTTCCACTCACTCACAACGTTCCACACTCTCACCACGTTCCACTCACTGACTCTGTTCCACTGACTCAACACGTTCCAAACACTCACCACGTTCCACTCACTCACCATTTTCCACACTCCCACCACGTTCCACACGCTCACCACGTTCCACACACGCAGCACATTCCACACCCTCACCATATTCCACTCCCTCACCATATTCCACTTTCTTACCATGCTCCACACACCCACCACATTCCACACACCCACCATGTTCCACACACTCAGCATGTTCCACTCACTCAACATGTTCCACTCACTCAACATGTTCCACACACTCACCACGTTCAACAGACGTACCACGTTCCACACACGCACCACGTTCCACACTTGCAGCATGTTCCACACATTCACCACGTTCCACACGATTACGACGTACCACACAGTCATCACGTTCAACTCCCTCACCATGTTCCACACACTCACCATTTTCCACTCACTCAACATGTTCCACACACTCACCACATTCCACACACTCACCACATTCCAGTCATTCACCATGTTCCAATCTCTGACCATGTCCACACACCCTCCACTTTCCACACAAACACCGCATTCCACACACTCAGCACGACTACTCACTCACTACGTTCCACACTCTCACTACGTTCCACTCACTCACCATGTTCCACACTCTGACTACGTTCCACACACTCACCACGTTCCACTCACTCACCACGTTCCATACTCTCACCACGTTCCACTCACTCACCATGTTCCAATCCCTCACCATGTTCCACATACTCACCATGCTCCACTCACTCACCACGTTCCACACAGCCACCACGTTCCACACACTCACCATGTTCCACATACTCACCACTTTCCACACTCTCACCACGTTCAGCTCACTCACCACGTACCACACACTCACCACATTCCACACTCTCACCACGTTCCACTCCCTCACCATGTTCCACACACCCACCACGTTCCACTCAGTTACCAAGTTCCACACACTCACCACGTTCCACTCCCTCACCATGTTCCACTCATTCACCATGTTCCAATCTCTCACCATGTCCACACACCCTCCAATTTCCACACAAACACTGCATTCCACAATCTCACCACGTTCTACACACTCACTACGTTCCACACACTCACCACGTTCAACTCACTCACCACGTTCCACTCACTCACAACGTTCCACACTCTCACCACGTTCCACTCACTGACTCTGTTCCACTGACTCAACACGTTCCAAACACTCACCACGTTCCACCCACTCACCATTTTCCACACTCCCACCACGTTCCACACAGTCACCAGTTTCCACTTACCCACCATGTTCCACACACTCAGCTCGTTCCACTCACTGACCATGTTCCACTCACTCACCATGTTCCACATTCCACATTCCACACAACCACCACGTTCCACACTCTCACCACGTTCCACACACCCACCATGTTCCACTCACTCTCCACGTTCCAGAGACTCACCATGATCCACTGACCCACCACATTCCACACACTCACCACGTTCCACACACCCACCATGTTCCAGGCACTCACCACGTTCCACACACTCACCACGTTCCACACTCTCACCACGTTCCACTCTCTCAGCACGTTCCACACACTCACCACATTCCACACTCTCACCATGTTTCACTCACTGACCACGTTCCACTCACTCACCACGTTGCACACACCCACCACTTTCCACACACTCACCACGTTCAACTAACTCACCATGTTCCACACACTCACCACGTTCCACACTCTCCACGTTCCACTCTCTCACCACTTTCCACTCACTCACAACGTTCCACACTCTCACCACGTTCCACTCACTGACTCTGTTCCACTGACTCAACACGTTCCAAACACTCACCACGTTCCACTCACTCACCATTTTCCACACTCCCACCACGTTCCACACAGTCACCAGCTTCCACTTACCCACCATGTTCCACACACTCAGCTCGTTCCACTCACTGACCATGTTCCACTCACTCACCATGTTCCACATTCCACATTCCACACAACCACCACGTTCCACACTCTCACCACGTTCAACTAACTCACCACGTTCCACACACTCACCACGTTCCACACTCTCTACGTTCCACTCTCTCACCATTTTCCACACTCCCACCACGTTCCACACGCTCACCACGTTCCACACACGCAGCACATTCCACACCCTCACCATATTCCACTCCCTCACCATATTCCACTTTCTTACCATGCTCCACACACCCACCACATTCCACACACCCACCATGTTCCACACACTCAGCATGTTCCACTCACTCAACATGTTCCACTCACTCAACATGTTCCACACACTCACCACGTTCCACAGACGTACCACGTTCCACACACGCACCACGTTCCACACTTGCAGCACGTTCCACACATTCACCATGTTCCACACGATTACGACGTACCACACAGTCATCACGTTCAACTCCCTCACCATGTTCCACACACTCACCATTTTCCACTCACTCAGCATGTTCCACACACTCACCACATTCCACACACTCACCACATTCCAGTCATTCACCATGTTCCAATCTCTGACCATGTCCACACACCCTCCACTTTCCACACAAACACCGCATTCCACACACTCAGCACGACTACTCACTCACTACGTTCCACACTCTCACTACGTTCCACTCACTCACCATGTTCCACACTCTGACTACGTTCCACACACTCACCACGTTCCACTCACTCACCACGTTCCATACTCTCACCACGTTCCACTCACTCACCATGTTCCAATCCCTCACCATGTTCCAATCCCTCACCATGTTCCACATACTCACCATGCTCCACTCACTCACCACGTTCCACACAGCCACCACGTTCCACACACTCACCATGTTCCACATACTCACCACTTTCCACACTCTCACCACGTTCAGCTCACTCACCACGTACCACACACTCACCACATTCCACACTCTCACCACGTTCCACTCCCTCACCATGTTCCACACACCCACCACGTTCCACACAGTCACCAGTTTCCACTCACCCACCATGTTCCACACACTCACCTCGTTCCACTCACTGACCATGTTCCACTCAATCACCATGTTCCACATTCCACATTCCACACAACCACCACGTTCCACACTCTCACCACGTTCCACACACCCACCATGTTCCACTCACTCTCCACGTTCCAGAGACTCACCATGATCCACTGACCCACCACATTCCACACACTCACCACGTTCCACACACCCACCATGTTCCAGGCACTCACCACGTTCCACACACTCACCACGTTCCACACTCTCACCACGTTCCACTCACTCACCACGTTGCACACACCCACCACTTTCCACACACTCACCACGTTCAACTAACTCACCATGTTCCACACACTCACCACGTTCCACACTCTCCACGTTCCACTCTCTCACCACTTTCCACTCACTCACAACGTTCCACACTCTCACCACGTTCCACTCACTGACTCTGTTCCACTGACTCAACACGTTCCAAACACTCACCACGTTCCACTCACTCACCATTTTCCACACTCCCACCACGTTCCACACTCCCACCACGTTCCACACACTTAGCACATTCCACACCCTCACCATATTCCACTCCCACACCATATTCCACTTTCTCACCATGCTCCACACACCCACCACATTCCACACACCCACAATGTTCCACACACTCAGCATGTTCCACTCAGTCAACATGTTCCACACACTCATCACGTTCCACACATTCTTCACATTCCACCCATTCACCACGTTCCACACATTCACCACGTTCCACACATTCACCACGTTCCACACACTCACCACGTTCTAATCACTCACTACGTTGTTCCACTCTCTCACCATGCTCCACACACCCACCAAGTTCCACACACCCAGCATGTTCCACACACTCACCACGTTCCACACACTCACCATGTTCCACAAACACACCACGTTCCACACACTCACCATTTTCCACTCACTCACCACGTTCCACACACTCACCACGTTCCACACTCTCACCACGTTCAACTAAGTCACCACGTTCCACACACTCAGCACGTTCCACACACTCACCACGTTCCACTCTCTCACCATGTTACACACACTCGCCACATTCCACACTCCCACCATGTTTCACTCACTGACGCCATTCCACTCACTCACCACGTTCCACACTCTCACCACGTTTCACTCACTGACCACGTTCCACAAACTCACCATGTTCCACTACGTCACCATGTTCCACTCACTCACCACGTTCCACACTCTCACGACGTTCCACACACTCACCATGTTCCACACACTCACTACTTCCCACACACCCACCATGTTCCACACACTCACCACGTTCCACTCAGTTACCAAGTTCCACACACTCACCACGTTCCACTCACTGACCATGTTCCAGTCACTCACCATGTTCCACTCACTCACCACGTTGCACACACTCAGCACATTCCACACACTCACCGCATTCCACTCCCTCACCATATTACACTTTCTCACCATGCTCCACACACCCACCACATGTCACACACCCACCATGTTCCACACACTCAGCATGTTCCACACACGTACCACGTTCCACACACGTACCACGTTCCACACATTCAACACGTTCCACACATTCAGCACTTTCCACACATTCACCACGTTCCACATGATTACCACGTACCACAAAGTCATCACGTTCCACTCCCTCACCATGTTCCACTCATTCACCATGTTCCAATCTCTCACCGTGTCCACACACCCTCCAATTTCCACACAAACACTGCATTCCACAATCTCACCACGTTCTACACACTCACTACGTTCCACACACTCACCACATTCAACTCACTCACCACGTTCCACTCACTCACAACGTTCCACACTCTCACCACGTTCCACTCACTGACTCTGTTCCACTGACTCAACACGTTCCAAACACTCACCACGTTCCACCCACTCACCATTTTCCACACTCCCACCACGTTCCACACAGTCACCAGTTTCCACTTACCCACCATGTTCCACACACTCAGCTCGTTCCACTCACTGACCATGTTCCACTCACTCACCATGTTCCACATTCCACATTCCACACAACCACCACGTTCCACACTCTCACCACGTTCCACACACCCACCATGTTCCACTCACTCTCCACGTTCCAGAGACTCACCATGATCCACTGACCCACCACATTCCACACACTCACCACGTTCCACACACCCACCATGTTCCAGGCACTCACCACGTTCCACACACTCACCACGTTCCACACTCTCACCACGTTCCACTCTCTCAGCACGTTCCACACACTCACCACATTCCACACTCTCACCATGTTTCACTCACTGACCACGTTCCACTCACTCACCACGTTGCACACACCCACCACTTTCCACACACTCACCACGTTCAACTAACTCACCACGTTCCACACACTCACCACGTTCCACACTCTCCACGTTCCACTCTCTCACCACTTTCCACTCACTCACAACGTTCCACACTCTCACCACGTTCCACTCACTGACTCTGTTCCACTGACTCAACACGTTCCAAACACTCACCACGTTCCACTCACTCACCACGTTCTAATCACTCACTACGTTGTTCCACTCTCTCACCATGCTCCACACTCCCACCAAGTTCCACACACCCAGCATGTTCCACACACTCACCACGTTCCACACACTCACCACGTTCCACACTCTCACCACGTTCAACTAAGTCACCACGTTCCACACACTCAGCACGTTCCACACACTCACCACGTTCCACTCTCTCACCATGTTACACACACTCGCCACATTCCACACTCTCACCATGTTTCACTCACTGACGACGTTCCACTCACTCACCACGTTCCACACTCTCACCACGTTTCACTCACTGACAACGTTCCACAAACTCACCATGTTCCACTACGTCACCATGTTCCACTCACTCACCACGTTCCACACTCTCACGACGTTCCACTCTCTCACCACTTTCCACTCACTCACAACGTTCCACACTCTCACCACGTTCCACTCACTGACTCTGTTCCACTGACTCAACACGTTCCAAACACTCACCACGTTCCACTCACTCACCATTTTCCACACTCCCACCACGTTCCACACGCTCACCACGTTCCACACACGCAGCACATTCCACACCCTCACCATATTCCACTCCCTCACCATATTCCACTTTCTTACCATGCTCCACACACCCACCATATTCCACACACCCACCATGTTCCACACACTCAGCATGTTCCACTCACTCAACATGTTCCACTCACTCAACATGTTCCACACACTCACCACGTTCCACAGACGTACCACGTTCCACACACGCACCACGTTCCACACTTGCAGCACGTTCCACACATTCACCACGTTCCACACGATTACGACGTACCACACAGTCATCACGTTCCACTCACTCACCACGTTCCATACTCTCACCACGTTCCACTCACTCACCATGTTCCAATCCCTCACCATGTTCCACATACTCACCATGCTCCACTCAGTCACCACGTTCCACACAGCCACCACGTTCCACACACTCACCACGTTCCACTCCCTCACCATGTTCCACACACCCACCACGTTCCACACAGTCACCAGTTTCCACTCACCCACCATGTTCCACACACTCACCTCGTTCCACTCACTGACCATGTTCTACTCAATCACCATGTTCCACATTCCACATTCCACACAACCACCACGTTCCACACTCTCACCACGTTCAACTAACTCACCACGTTCCACACACTCACCACGTTCCACACTCTCACCACGTTCAACTAAGTCACCACGTTCCACACACTCAGCACGTTCCACACACTCACCACGTTCCACTCTCTCACAATGTTACACACACTCGCCACATTCCACACTCTCACCATGTTTCACTCACTGACGACGTTCCACTCACTCACCACGTTCCACACTCTCACCACGTTCAACTAACTCACCACGTTCCACACACTCGCCACATTCCACACTCTCCACGTTCCACTCTCTCACCTCTTTCCACACACTCACAGCGTTGAACACTCTCACCACTTTCCACTCACTGACAACGTTCCACACTCTCACCACGTTCCACTCACTGACCACGTTCCAGTCATTCAACACGTTCCACACACTTACCACGTTCCACTCACTCAGCACATTCCACACACTCACCACATTCCACTCCCTCACCGTATTCCACTTTCTCACCATGCTCCACAGACCCACCACATTCCACACACCCACCATGTTCCACACACTCAGCATGTTCCACTCACTCAACATGTTCCACACACTCACCACGTTCCACACACGTACCACGTTCTACACACACACCACGTTCCACACGTTCAGCACGTTCCACTCTCTCACCACGTTCCACACACTCACCACGTTACACACTCTCACCACATTCCACTCACTCACCACTTTCCTCTCCCTCACCATGTTCCACACACCCACCACGTTGCACACACTCACCACGTTCCACACACTCACCACGTTCCACACACTGACCACTTCCCACACACCCACCATGTTCCACACACTCACCACGTTCCACTCAGTTACCAAGTTCCACACAGTCACCACTTTCCACTCACCCACCATGTTCCACACACTCACCACGTTGCACTCACTGACCATGTTCCCCTCACTCACCATGTTCCACATTCCACATTCCACACAACCACCACGTTCCACACTCTCACCACATTCCACACACCCACCATGTTCCACTCACACAGCACGTTCCACACACTCACCATGTTCCACTGACCCACCACATTCCACACACTCACCACGTTCCACAGAGCCACCATGTTCCACGCAGTCACCACGTTCCACACACTCACCACGTTCCACACTCTCACCACGTTCCACTCTCTCACCACGTTCCACACACTCACCACATTCCACACTCTCACCATGTTTCACTCACTGTCCACGCAGTCACCACGTTCCACACACTCACCACGTTCCACACTCTCACCACGTTCAACTAACTCACCACGTTCCACACACTTACCGCGTTCCATACTCTCCACGTTCCACTCTCTCACCACTTTCCACTCACTCACAGCGTTCCACACTCTCACCACATTCCACACACTCACCACGTTCCACACACTCACCTCGTTCCACACTCTCACCACTTTCAACTCAATCACCACTTAATACACACTCACCATGTTCCACAATCTCACCATGTTCCACACACTCACCACGTTCCACACTCTCAGCACGTTCCACTCTCTCACCATGTTCCACACACACACCACATTCCACACTCTCACCATGTTTCACTCCGTGACCACGTTCCACTCACTCACCACTTTCCACACACCCACCACGTTCCACACTCTCACCACGTTCAACTAACTCACCACGTTCCACATGCTCACCACGTTCCACTCACTCACCATTTTCCACACTCCCACCACGTTCCACACGCTCACCACGTTCCACACACTCAGCACATTCCACACACTCACCACATTCCACTCCCACACCATATTCCACTTTCTCACCATGCTCCACACACCCACCACGTTGCACACACTCACCACGTTGCACACATTCACCACGTTCCACACACTCACCACGTTCCACACACTCACTACTTCCCACACACCCACCATGTTCCACACACTCACTACGTTCCACTCAGTTACCAAGTTCCACACACTCACCACGTACCACTCACTGACCATGTTCCACTCACTCACCATGTTCCACATTCCACATTCCACACAACCACCACGTTCCACACTCTCACCACGTTCCACACACCCACCATGTTCCACTCACTCACCATGGTCCACACACTCAACATGTTCCACTGACCCACCACATTTCACACACTCACCACGTTCCACACACCCACCATGTTCCACGCACTCACCACGTTCTGCACACTCACCACGTTCCACACTCTCACCACGTTCAACACTCTCACCACGTTCCACTCTCTCACCACATTCCACACTCTCACCATGTTTCACTCACTGACCACGTTCCACTAACTCACCATGCTCCACACACCCACCACGTTCCACACTCTCACCACGTTCAACTAACTCACCACGTTCCACACACTCAGCACGTTCCACACTCTCTACGTTCCACTCCCTCACCATGTTCCACACACTCACCACGTTCAAATAACTCACCACGTTCCACACACTCACGACGTTCCACTCACTCACCATGTTCCACACTCTCACCACGTTTCACACTCTAAGCACGTTCCACAAACACAGACGTTCCACACACTAACCACGTTCCACACTCTCACCACGTTCCACTCTGTCAGCACGTTCCACAAACACACGACGGTCCACACACTCACCAGGTTCCACTCACTCACCACGATCCACACACTCACCATGTTCCACTGACCCATCACATTCCACACACTCAGCACGTTCCACACACCCACCATGTTCCACGCACTCACCACGTTCCACACACTCACCACGTTCCACACACGCACGACGTTCCACACACTCACCACATTCCACACTCTCACCACGTTTCAGTCACTGACCACGTTCCACACACTCACCATGTTCCACTACCTCACCATGTTCCATTCACTCACCACGTTCCACCCTCTCACGACGTTCCACTCACTCACCATGTTCCACACACTCACCACATTCCATTCACACACCATGTTCCACTCTCTCACCATGCTCCAAACACCCACCACTTTCCACACACTCACCACGTTCCACACATTCACCACTTTCCACACTCTCCACGTTCCACACACTCACCACTTTCCACTCACTCACAGCGTTCCACACTCTGACCACGTTCCACTCACTGCCCACGTTCCACTCACTCAACACGTTGCACACACTCAGCACATTCCACACACTCACCACATTCCACTCATTCACCATGTTCCAATCTCTGACCATGTCCACGCACCCTCCACTTTCCACACAAACACGGCATTCCACACACTCACCACGTTCTACTCACTCACCACGTTCCACTCACTCACCACGTTCTACTCACTCACTACGTTCCACACACTCACCACGTTCCACACATTCACCACGTTCAACTCACTCACCACGTTCCACTCCCTCATCATGTTCCACACAGCCACCACGTTTCACACACTCACCAAGTTCCACACTCTCACCACGTTCCACTCACTCACCACGTTCCACACCCTCACCATGTTCCACACAGCCACCACGTTCCACACACTCACCACGTTCCACACACTCACCACGTTCCACATTCTCACCACGTTCAGCGCACTCACCACGTACCACACACTCACCACATTCCACACTCTCACCACGTTCCACACTCTCACTACGTTCCACACACCCACCACGTTACACAATCTCACCAAATTCCACTCACTCACCACTTTCCACTCCCTCACCATGTTCGACACACCCACCACGTTGCACACACTCACCACGTTCCACACATTCACCAAGTTCCACACACCCACCACGTTCCACACACTGACCACTTCCCACACACCCACCATGTTCCACACACTCACCACGTTCCACTCAGTTACCAAGTTCCACACAGTCACCACTTTCCACTCACCCACCATGTTCCACACACTCACCACGTTGCACTCACTGACCATGTTCCCCTCACTCACCATGTTCCACATTCCACATTCCACACAACCACCACGTTCCACACTCTCACCACGTTCCACACACCCACCATGTTCCACTCACACACCATGTTCCACACACTCACCATGTTCCACAGAGCCACCATGTTCCACGCAGTCACCACGTTCCACACACTCACCACGTTCCACACTCTCACCACGTTCCACTCTCACCACGTTCCACACACTCACCATATTCCACACTATCACCATGTTTCACTCACTGACCACTCACTTACCACGTTCCACACACCCACCACGTTCGACACTCTCACCACGTTCAACTAACTCACCACGTTCCACACACTTACCGCGTTCCATACTCTCCACATTCCACTCTCTCACCACTTTCCACTCACTCACAGCGTTCCACACTCTCACCACGTTCCACACACTCACCACGTTTCCACACACTCACCTCGTTCCACACTCTCACCACTTTCAACTCAATCACCACTTAATACACACTCACCATGTTCCACACTCTCACCATGTTCCACTCTCTCACCATGTTCCACATACTCACCACGTTCCACACTCTCAGCACGTTCCACTCTCTCACCATGTTCCACACACACACCACATTCCACACTCTGACCATGTTTCACTCCGTGACCACGTTCCACTCACTCACCACTTTCCACACACCCACCACGTTCCACACTCTCACCACGTTCAACTAACTCACCACGTTCCACATACTCACCACGTTCCACTCACTCACCATTTTCCACACTCCCACCACGTTCCACACGCTCACCACGTTCCACACACTCAGCACATTCCACACACTCACCACATTCCACTCCCACACCATATTCCACTTTCTCACCATGCTCCACACACCCACCACGGTGCACACACTCACCACGTTGCACACATTCACCACGTTCCACACACTCACCACGTTCCACACACTCACTACTTCCCACACACCCACCATGTTCACACACTCACCACGTTCCACTCAGTTACCAAGTTCCACACACTCACCACGTTCCACTCACTGACCATGTTCCACTCACTCACCATGTTCCACATTCCACATTCCACACAACCACCACGTTCCACAGTCTCACCACGTTCCACACACCCACCATGTTCCACTCACTCACCACGGTCCACACACTCAACATGTTCCACTGACCCACCACATTTCACACACTCACTACGTTCCACACACCCACCATGTTCCACGCACTCACCACGTTCAACTAACTCACCACGTTCCACACACTCACGACGTTCCACACACTCACCACGTTCCACACTCTCACCACGTTCCACTCTCTCAGCACGTTCCACAAACACACGACGGTCCACACACTCACCAGGTTCCAGACACTCACCACGTTCCACACTCTGACCACGTTCACTCTCTCACCACGTTCCACACACTCACTACATTCCACACTCTCACCACGTTTCAGTCACTGACCACGTTCCACACACTCACCATGTTCCATTAACTCACCACGTTCCACCCTCTCACGACGTTCCACTCACTCACCATGTTCCACAAACTCACCACATTCCATTCACCCACCATGTTCCACTCTCTGACCATGCTCCAAACACCCACCACTTTCCACACACTCACCACGTTCCACACATTCACCAATTTCCACACTCTCCACGTTCCACACACTCACCACTTTCCACTCACTCACAGCGTTCCACACTCTGACCACGTTCCACTCACTGCCCACGTTCCACTCACTCAACACGTTCCACACACTCACCACGTTGCACACACTCAGCACATTCCACACACTCACCGCATTCGACTCCCTCACCATGTTCCACACACTCACCATGTTCCACTCACTCAACATGTTCCACACACTCACCACGTTTCACACGCTCACCACGTTCCACACACTCAGCACATTCCACACACTCACCACGTTCCACACACGTACCACGTTCCACACACGCACCACGTTCCACACATTCAGAACGTTCCACACATTCACCACGTTCCACACGATTACCACGTACCACACAGTCTTCACGTTCCACTCCCTCATCATGTTCCACACACTCACCATTTTCCACTCACTCAACATGTTCCACACACTGACCACGTTCCACACACTCACCACGTTCCACACACTCACGACGTTTCACACACTCACCACGTTCCACACTCTCACCATGTTCCCCTCTCAAAGCACGTTCCACAAACACACGACGTTCCGCACACTCACCATGTTCCACACACTCGCCACGTTCCACACTCTCACCACGTTCAACTAACTCACCACGTTCCACACACTCACCATGTTCCACACTCTCCATGTTCCACTGTCTCACCACTTTCCACTCACTCACAGCGTTCCACACTCGCAACACGTTCCACTCACTGACCACGTTCCCCTCACTCAACACGTTCCACACACTCACCACATGGCACACACTCAGGACATTTCACACACTCACCGCATTCCACTCCCTCACCATATTCCACTTTCTCACCATGCTCCACACACCCACCACATTCCACACACCCACCATGTTCCACACACTCAGCATGTTCCACACACGTACCACGTTCCACACACGTACCACGTTCCACACACGCACCACGTTCCACACATTCAACACGTTCCACACATTCAGCACTTTCCACACATTCACCACGTTCCACATGATTACCACGTACCACAGAGTCATCACGTTCCACTCCCTCACCATGTTCCACACACTCACCATGTTTCCACTCATTCACCATTTTCCAATCTCTCACCATGTCCACACACCCTCCAATTTCCACACAAACACTGCATTCCACAATCTCACCACGTTCTACACACTCACTACGTTCCACACACTCACCACGTTCAACTCACTCACCACGTTCCACACACGCACCACGTCCCACACATTCAACACGTTCCAGATAGTCACCACGTTCCACACCGTCACCACGTTCCCCATACTCATCACGTTCCACTCCCTCACCATTGTCCACATACTCACCATGCTCCACTCACTGACCATGTTCCACACACTCACCACGTTCCACACTCTCCACGTTCCACTTTCTCACCACTTTCCACTCACTCACAACGTTCCACACAGTCACCACGTTCCACTAACTGACCACGTTCCACTCACTGACCACGTTGCACTGATTCAACAACTTTCCACACACTGACCACGTTCCACTCACTCACCATTTTCCACACTCCCACCACGTTTTCCACACGCTCACCACGTTCCACACACTCAGCACATTCGACACACTCACCACATTCCACTCCCTCACCATATTCCACTTTCTTACCATGCTCAACACACCCACCACATTCCACACACCCACCATGTTCCACACACTCAGCATGTTCCACTCACTCAACATGTTCCACACACTCACCACGTTCCACACACGTACCACGTTCCACACACGCACCACGTTCCACACTTTCAGCACGTTCCACACATTCAGCACGTTCCACACGATTACGACGTACCACACAGTCATCAAGTTCAACTCCCTCACCATGTTCCACACACTCACCATGTTCCAGTCACTCAACATGTTCCACACACTGACCTAGTAGCACACACTCACCACATTCCACACACTCACCACATTCCACTCATCACCATGTTCCAATCTCTCACCATGTCCACACACCCTCCACTTTCCACACAAACACCGCATTCCACAAACTCAGCACGACTACTCACTCACTACGTTCCACACTCTCACCACGTTCCACTCACTCACCATGTTCCATACTCTCACCACGTTCCACTCACGCACCATGTTCCAATCCCTCACCATGTTCCACACAGCCACCACGTTCCACACACTGACCATGTTCCACATACTCACCACGTTCCACACTCTCACCACGTTCAGCTCACTCACCACGTACCACACACTCACCACATTCCACACTCTCACCACGTTCCACTCCCTCACCATGTTCCACACACCCACCACGTTCCACACAGTCACCAGTTTCCACTCACCCACCATGTTCCACACACTCACCTCGTTCCACTCACTGACCATGTTCCACTCACTCCCCATGTTCCACATTCCACATTCCACACAACCACCACGTTCCACACTCTCACCACGTTCCACACACCCACCATGTTCCACTCACTCTCCACGTTCCAGAGATTCACCATGATCCACTGACCCACCACATTCCACACACTCACCACGTTCCACACACCCACCATGTTCCAGGCACTCACCACGTTCCACACACTCACCACGTTCCACACTCTCACCACGTTCCACTCTCTCAGCACGTTCCACACACCCACCACGTTCCACACTCTCACCACGTTCCACTCTCTCAGCACGTTCCACACACTCACCACATTCCACACTCTCACCATGTTTCACTCACTGACCACGTTCCACTCACTCACCACGTTGCACACACCCACCACTTTCCACACTCTCACCACGTTCAACTAACTCACCACGTTCCACACACTCACCACGTTCCACACTCTCCACGTTCCACTCTCTCACCACTTTCCACTCACTGACAACGTTCCACACTCTCACCACGTTCCACTCACTGACTACGTTCCACTGACTCAACACGTTCCAAACACTCACCACGTTCCACTCACTCACCATTTTCCACACTCCCACCACGTTCCACACGCTCACCACGTTCCACACACTCAGCACATTCCACACCCTCACCACATTCCACTCGCTCACCATATTCCACTTTCTCACCATGCCCCAGACACCCACCACATTCCACACACCCACCATGTTCCACACACTCAGCATGGTCCACTCACTCAACATGTTCCACATACCCACCATGTTCCACAAACGTACCACGTTCCACACATTCTTCACATTCCACCCATTCACCACGTTCCACACATTCACCACGTTCCACACACTCACCACGTTCTAATCACTCACTACGTTGTTCCACTCTCTCACCATGCTCCACACACCCACCACGTTCCACACACCCAGCATGTTCCACACACTCACCATGTTCCACTAAATCAGCATGTTCCACACACTCACCACGTTCCACACACTCACCATGTTCCACACACTCACGACGTTCCACACACTCACCACGTTCCACACACTCACCATGTTCCACAAACACACCACGTTCCACACACTCACCATTTTCCACTCACTCACCACGTTCCACACACCCACCATGTTCCACGCACTCAGCATGTTCCACTCACTAACCATTTTCCACACTCCCACCACGTTCCACACACGTACCACGTTCCACACACGCACCACGTTCCACACATTCAGCACGTTCCACACATTCACCACGTTCCACATGATTACCACGTACCACACAGTCATCACGTTCCACTCCCTCACCATGTTCCACACACTCACCATGTTCCACTCACTCAACATGTTCCACACACTGACCACGTTCCACACATTCACAACATTCCACACACTCAGCACATTCCACTCATTCACCATGCTCCAATATCTCACCATCTCCACACACCCTCCACGTTCCACACAAACACCGCATTCCACACACTCAGCACGTTCTACACACTCACTACGTTCCACACACCCACCACGTTCCACTCACTGACCATGTTCCACTCACTCACCACGTTCCACACACTCACCATATTTCACTGACCCACCACATTCCACACACTCACCACGTTCCACACACTCACCACGTTCCATACTCTCACCACGTTCCACTCTCTCATGATGTTCCACACACTCACCACATTCCACACTCTCACATTATTTCACTCACTGACCACGTTGCACTCACTCACCATTTCCCACACTCCCACCACGTTCCACACACTCACCACGTTCCACACGCTCAGCACATTCCACACACTCACCACATTCCACTCCCTTACCATATTCCACTTTCTCACCATGCTCCACACACCCACCACATTCCACACTCTCTACGTTCCACTCTCTCACCACTTTCCACTCACTCACAACGTTCCACATTCTCACCACGTTCCACTCACTGACCACGTACCACTCACTCAACACGTTCCACATACTCACAACGTTCCACTCACTCACCATTTTCCACACTCCCACCACGTTCCACACACGAACCACGTTCCACACACGCACCACGTTCCGCAGATTCAGCACGTTCCACACATTCACCACGTTCCACATGATTACCACGTACCACACAGTCATCACGTTCCACTCCCTCACCATGTTCCACACACTCGCCATGTTCCACTCACTCAACATGTTCCACACATTGACCACGTTCCACACATTCACAGCATTCCACTCATTCACCATGTTCCAATCTGTCACCATCTCCACACACCCTCCACGTTCCACATGAACACCGCATTCCACACACTCACCACGTTCTACACACTCACTACGTTCCACATTCTCACCACGTAATACTCACTCACCACGTTCCACACTCTCACCACTTTCCACTCACTCACCATGTTCCACTCTCTCAACATGTCCACACACCCACCACGTTCCACACAAACACCACGTTCCACACGCTCACCACGTTCTAATCACTCACAATGTTCCACAAACACACCACGTTCCGCACTCGCACCATGTTCCACTCACTCACCATGTTCCACACACTCACCACTTTCCACACACTCACCACGTTCAAATAACTCACCACGTTTCACACACTCACGACGTTCTACACTCTCACCACGTTCCACTCACTCACCATGTTCCACAAACACACCACGTTCCACACACGCACCATGTTCCACTCACTCACCATGTTACACACACTCACCACGTTCCACACGCTCACGACGTTCCACTCACTCACCATGTTCCACACACTCAGCACATTCCACACACTCACCACATTCCATTCACTCACCATGTTCCACTCTCTCACCATGCTCCAAACACCCACCACTTTCCACACACTCACTACGTTCCACACACTCACCACGTTGCACATTCTCACCACTTCCCACTCACTCACCATGTTCCACATACCCACCATGTTCGACACACTCACCACGTTCCACACACTCTTCACATTCCACCCATTCACCATGTTCCACACATTTACCACGTTCCACACACTAACCGCGTTCTAATCACTCACTACGTTGTTCCACTCTCTCACCATGCTCCACACACCCACCACGTTCCACACACCCAGCATGTTCCACATACTCACCATGTTCCACTAACTCAGCAAGTTCCACACACTCACTACGTTCCACACACTGAACATTTTCCACAAACACACCACGTTCCACACACTCACCATTTTCAACTCACTAACCACGTTCCACACACTCACCGCGTTCTACACTCTCACCACGTTCAACTAACTCACCACGGTCCACACACTAACCACGTTCCACACACTTACCACGTTCCACACACTAACCGCGTTCTAATCACTCACTACGTTGTTCCACTCTCTCACCATGCTCCACACACCCACCACGTTCCACACACCCAGCATGTTCCACACACTCACCACGTTCCACACACTCTCCACGTTCCACACACTCACCATTTTCCACAAACACACCACGTTCCACACCCTCACAATTTTCAACTCACTCACCACGTTCCACACACTCACCACGTTCCACACTCTCCCCACGTTCAACTAACTCACCACGTTCCACATACTAACCACGTTCCACACACTTACCACGTTCCACACTCTCACCACGTTCCACTCTATCACCATGTTCAACACACTCACCACATTCCACAGTCTCACCATGTTTCACTCACTGACCACGTTCCACTCACTCACCATGTTCCACACACCCACCACGTTTCACACTCTCACCACGTTCAACTAACTCACCACGTTCCACACACTCACCACGTTCCACACTCTCCACTTTCCACTCTCTCACCACTTTCCACTCACTCACCACGTTCCACACTCTCACCAAGTTTCACTCACTGATCACGTTCCACACACTCACCATGTTCCACTACCTCACCATGTTCCACTCACTCACCACGTTCCACCCTCTCACGACGTTCCAATCTCTCACCATGCTCCACACACCCACCACGTCCACGCACCCAGCATGTTCCACACACTCACCACGTTCCACTCACTCACCATGTTCCACATTCCACATTCCACACAACCACCACGTTCCACACTCTCACCACGTTCCACACACCCACCATGTTCCACTCACTGACCATGGTCCACACACTCAACATGTTCCACTGACCCACCACATTTCACACACTCACCACGTTCCACACACCCACCATGTTCCACGCACTCACCACGTTCTGCACACTCACCACGTTCCACTCTCTCACCACTTTCCATTCTCTCACCATGTTCCACTCTCTCACCACATTCCACACTCTCACCATGTTTCACTCACTGACCACGTTCCACTCGCTCACCATGTTCCACACACTCACCACGCTCCACACTCTCACCACGATCACTCTCTCACCACGTTCCACACTCTCACCACGTTTCACTCACTGACCACGTTCCACACACTCACCATGTTCCACTACGTCACCATGTTCCACTCACTCACCACGTTCCACACTCTCACGACGTTCCACTCACTCACCATGTTCCACACACTCACTACTTCCCACACACCCACCATGTTCCACACACTCACCACGTTCCACTCAGTTACCAAGTTCCACACACTCACCACGTTCCACTCACTGACCATGTTCCACTCACTCACCATGTTCCACTCACTCACCATGTTCCACATTCCACATTCCACACTACCACCACGTTCCACACTCTCACCACGTTCCACACACTCACCACGTTCCACACACCCACCATGTTCCACGCACTCACCACGTTCCGCACGCTCACCATGTTTCACTCACTGACCACGTTCCACTAACTCACCACGATCCACACACCCACCACGTTCCACACTCTCACCACGTTCAACTAACTCACCACGTTCCACAGACTCACGACGTTCCCCACACTCACCACGTTCCACACTCTCACCACGTTCCACTCTCTCAGCACGTTCCACAAACACACGACGGTCCACACACTCACCAGGTTCCACACACGCACCACATTCCACACTCTCACCACGTTTCACTCACTGACCACGTTCCACACACTCACCATGTTCCACTACCTCACCATGTTCCACTCACTCAGCACGTTCCACACTCTCTACGTTCCACACTCTCACCACGTTCCACTCTCTAAGCACGTTCCACAAACACACGACGTTCCACAGACTAACCACGTTCCACACTCTCACCACGTTCCACTCTCTCAGCACGTTCCACAAACACACGACGTTCCACACACTCACCAGGTTCCACACACTCACCACATTCCACACACACAGCACATTGCACTCACTCACCATGTTCCACTCTCTCACCATGCTCCACACACCCACCACGTTCCACACACTCACCACGTTCCACACTCTCACCACGATCACTCTCTCACCACGTTCCACACTCTCACCACGTTTCACTCACTGACCACGTTCCACACACTCACCATGTTCCACTACCTCACCATGTTCCACTCACTCACCACGTTCCACACTGTCACGACGTTCCACTCACTCACCATGTTCCACACACTCACCACATTCCACACACTCACCACATTCCATTCACTCACCATGTTCCACTCTCTCACCACATTCCACAGTCTCACTATGTTCCACTCTCTCAACATGTCCACACACCCGCCACGTTCCACAGAAACACCACGTTCCACACACTCACCACGTGCTAATCACTCACTACGTTCCACACACTCACCACGTTCCAGACTCACCACGTTCCACTCTTTCAACACGATGCACTCACTCACCATGTTCTACTCCCTCACCATGGTCCACACAGCCACCACGTTCCGCACACTCACCTCGTTCCACACTCTCACCACTTTCAACTCAATCACCACTTAATACACACTCACCATGTTCCACACTCTCACCATGTTCCACTCTCTCACCATGTTCCACACACTCACCACGTTCCACACTCTCAGCACGTTCCACTCTCTCACCATGTTCCACACACTCACCACATTCCACACTCTCACCATGTTTCACTCCGTGACCACGTTCCACACTCTCACCACGTTTCACTCTCTAAGCACGTTCCACAAACACAGACGTTCCACACACTAACCACGTTCCACACTCTCACCACGTTCCACTCTCTCAGCACGTTCCACAAACACACGACGGTGCACACACTCACCAGGTTCCACACACTCACCACGTTCCACACTCTCACCACGTTCACTCTCTCACCACGTTCCACACACTCACCACATTCCACACTCTCACCACGTTTCAGTCACTGACCACGTTCCACACACTCACCATGTTCCACTACCTCACCATGTTCCATTCACTCACCACGTTCCACCCTCTCACGACGTTCCAGTCACTCACCATGTTCCACACACTCACCACATTCCACACACTCACCACATTCCATTCACACACCATGTTCCACTCTCTCACCATGCTCCAAACACCCACCACTTTCCACACACTCACCACGTTCCACACACTCACCACTTTCCACTCACTCACAGCGTTCCACACTCTGACCACGTTCCACTCACTGCCCACGTTCCACTCACTCAACACGTTCCACACACTCACCACGTTGCACACACTCAGCACATTCCACACACTCACCGCATTCCACTCCCTCACCAAGTTCCACACACTCACCATGTTCCACTCACTCAACATGTTCCACACACCGACCACGTTCCACACACTCACCACATTCCACACACTCACCACATTCCACTCATTCACCATGTTCCAATCTCTGACCATGTCCACACACCCTCCACTTTCCACACAAACACCGCATTCCACTCACTCACCACGTTCCACTCCCTCACCATGTTCCACACAGCCACCACGTTCCACACATTCACCACGTTCCACTCACTCACCATGTTCCACTCCTTCACCATGTTCCACACAGCCACCACGTTCCACACACTCACCAAGTTCCACACTCTCACCACGTTCCACTCACTCACCACGTTCCACTCCCTCACCATGTTCCACACAGCCACCACGTTCCACACACTCACCACGTTCCACACACTCACCACGTTCCACATTCTCACCACGTTCCACACTCTCACTACGTTCCACACACCCACCACGTTACACAATCTCACCAAATTCCACTCACTCACCACTTTCCACTCCCTCACCATGTTCGACACACCCACCACGTTGCACACACTCACCACGTTCCACACATTCACCACGTTCCACACACCCACCACGTTCCACACACTCACCACTTCCCACAAACCCACCATGTTCCACACACTCACTACGTTCCACTCAGTTACCAAGTTCCACACACTCACCACGTTCCACTCAGTTACCAAGTTCCACACACTCACCACGTTCCACTCCCTCACCATGTTCCACTCATTCACCATGTTCCAATCTCTCACCATGTCCACACACCCTCCAATTTCCACACAAACACTGCATTCCACAATCTCACCACGTTCTACACACTCACTACGTTCCACACACTCACCACGTTCAACTCACTCACCACGTTCCACTCACTCACAACGTTCCACACTCTCACCACGTTCCACTCACTGACTCTGTTCCACTGACTCAACACGTTCCAAACACTCACCACGTTCCACCCACTCACCATTTTCCACACTCCCACCACGTTCCACACAGTCACCAGTTTCCACTTACCCACCATGTTCCACACACTCAGCTCGTTCCACTCACTGACCATGTTCCACTCACTCACCATGTTCCACATTCCACATTCCACACAACCACCACGTTCCACACTCTCACCACGTTCCACACACCCACCATGTTCCACTCACTCTCCACGTTCCAGAGACTCACCATGATCCACTGACCCACCACATTCCACACACTCACCACGTTCCACACACCCACCATGTTCCAGGCACTCACCACGTTCCACACACTCACCACGTTCCACACTCTCACCACGTTCCACTCTCTCAGCACGTTCCACACACTCACCACATTCCACACTCTCACCATGTTTCACTCACTGACCACGTTCCACTCACTCACCACGTTGCACACACCCACCACTTTCCACACACTCACCACGTTCAACTAACTCACCACGTTCCACACACTCACCACGTTCCACACTCTCCACGTTCCACTCTCTCACCACTTTCCACTCACTCACAACGTTCCACACTCTCACCACGTTCCACTCACTGACTCTGTTCCACTGACTCAACACGTTCCAAACACTCACCACGTTCCACTCACTCACCATTTTCCACACTCCCACCACGTTCCACACAGTCACCAGTTTCCACTTACCCACCATGTTCCACACACTCAGCTCGTTCCACTCACTGACCATGTTCCACTCACTGACCATGTTCCACTCACTCACCATGTTCCACATTCCACATTCCACACAACCACCACGTTCCACACTCTCACCACGTTCCACACACCCACCATGTTCCACTCACTCTCCACGTTCCAGAGACTCACCATGATCCACTGACCCACCACATTCCACACACTCACCACGTTCCACACACCCACCATGTTCCAGGCACTCACCACGTTCCACACACTCACCACGTTCCACACTCTCACCACGTTCCACTCTCTCAGCACGTTCCACACACTCACCACATTCCACACTCTCACCATGTTTCACTCACTGACCACGTTCCACTCACTCACCACGTTGCACACACCCACCACTTTCCACACACTCACCACGTTCAACTAACTCTCCACGTTCCACTCTCTCACCACTTTCCACTCACTCACAACGTTCCACACTCTCACCACGTTCCACTCACTGACTCTGTTCCACTGACTCAACACGTTCCAAACACTCACCACGTTCCACCCACTCACCATTTTCCACACTCCCACCACGTTCCACACAGTCACCAGTTTCCACTTACCCACCATGTTCCACACACTCAGCTCGTTCCACTCACTGACCATGTTCCACTCACTCACCATGTTCCACATTCCACATTCCACACAACCACCACGTTCCACACTCTCACCACGTTCCACACACCCACCATGTTCCACTCACTCTCCACGTTCCAGAGACTCACCATGATCCACTGACCCACCACATTCCACACACTCACCACGTTCCACACACCCACCATGTTCCAGGCACTCACCACGTTCCACACACTCACCACGTTCCACACTCTCACCACGTTCCACTCTCTCAGCACGTTCCACACACTCACCACATTCCACACTCTCACCATGTTTCACTCACTGACCACGTTCCACTCACTCACCACGTTGCACACACCCACCACTTTCCACACACTCACCACGTTCAACTAACTCACCACGTTCCACACACTCACCACGTTCCACACTCTCCACGTTCCACTCTCTCACCACTTTCCACTCACTCACAACGTTCCACACTCTCACCACGTTCCACTCACTGACTCTGTTCCACTGACTCAACACGTTCCAAACACTCACCACGTTCCACTCACTCACCATTTTCCACACTCCCACCACGTTCCACACAGTCACCAGTTTCCACTTACCCACCATGTTCCACACACTCAGCTCGTTCCACTCACTGACCATGTTCCACTCACTGACCATGTTCCACTCACTCACCATGTTCCACATTCCACATTCCACACAACCACCACGTTCCACACTCTCACCACGTTCCACACACCCACCATGTTCCACTCACTCTCCACGTTCCAGAGACTCACCATGATCCACTGACCCACCACATTCCACACACTCACCACGTTCCACACACCCACCATGTTCCAGGCACTCACCACGTTCCACACACTCACCACGTTCCACACTCTCACCACGTTCCACTCTCTCAGCACGTTCCACACACTCACCACATTCCACACTCTCACCATGTTTCACTCACTGACCACGTTCCACTCACTCACCACGTTGCACACACCCACCACTTTCCACACACTCACCACGTTCAACTAACTCACCACGTTCCACACACTCACCACGTTCCACACTCTCCACGTTCCACTCTCTCACCACTTTCCACTCACTCACAACGTTCCACACTCTCACCACGTTCCACTCACTGACTCTGTTCCACTGACTCAACACGTTCCAAACACTCACCACGTTCCACTCACTCACCATTTTCCACACTCCCACCACGTTCCACACAGTCACCAGTTTCCACTTACCCACCATGTTCCACACACTCAGCTCGTTCCACTCACTGACCATGTTCCACTCACTGACCATGTTCCACTCACTCACCATGTTCCACATTCCACATTCCACACAACCACCACGTTCCACACTCTCACCACGTTCCACACACCCACCATGTTCCACTCACTCTCCACGTTCCAGAGACTCACCATGATCCACTGACCCACCACATTCCACACACTCACCACGTTCCACACACCCACCATGTTCCAGGCACTCACCACGTTCCACACACTCACCACGTTCCACACTCTCACCACGTTCCACTCTCTCAGCACGTTCCACACACTCACCACATTCCACACTCTCACCATGTTTCACTCACTGACCACGTTCCACTCACTCACCACGTTGCACACACCCACCACTTTCCACACACTCACCACGTTCAACTAACTCTCCACGTTCCACTCTCTCACCACTTTCCACTCACTCACAACGTTCCACACTCTCACCACGTTCCACTCACTGACTCTGTTCCACTGACTCAACACGTTCCAAACACTCACCACGTTCCACTCACTCACCATTTTCCACACTCCCACCACGTTCCACACGCTCACCACGTTCCACACACGCAGCACATTCCACACCCTCACCATATTCCACTCCCTCACCATATTCCACTTTCTTACCATGCTCCACACACCCACCACATTCCACACACCCACCATGTTCCACACACTCAGCATGTTCCACTCACTCAACATGTTCCACTCACTCAACATGTTCCACACACTCACCACGTTCAACAGACGTACCACGTTCCACACACGCACCACGTTCCACACTTGCAGCATGTTCCACACATTCACCACGTTCCACACGATTACGACGTACCACACAGTCATCACGTTCAACTCCCTCACCATGTTCCACACACTCACCATTTTCCACTCACTCAACATGTTCCACACACTCACCACATTCCACACACTCACCACATTCCAGTCATTCACCATGTTCCAATCTCTGACCATGTCCACACACCCTCCACTTTCCACACAAACACCGCATTCCACACACTCAGCACGACTACTCACTCACTACGTTCCACACTCTCACTACGTTCCACTCACTCACCATGTTCCACACTCTGACTACGTTCCACACACTCACCACGTTCCACTCACTCACCACGTTCCATACTCTCACCACGTTCCACTCACTCACCATGTTCCAATCCCTCACCATGTTCCACATACTCACCATGCTCCACTCACTCACCACGTTCCACACAGCCACCACGTTCCACACACTCACCATGTTCCACATACTCACCACTTTCCACACTCTCACCACGTTCAGCTCACTCACCACGTACCACACACTCACCACATTCCACACTCTCACCACGTTCCACTCCCTCACCATGTTCCACACACCCACCACGTTCCACTCAGTTACCAAGTTCCACACACTCACCACGTTCCACTCCCTCACCATGTTCCACTCATTCACCATGTTCCAATCTCTCACCATGTCCACACACCCTCCAATTTCCACACAAACACTGCATTCCACAATCTCACCACGTTCTACACACTCACTACGTTCCACACACTCACCACGTTCAACTCACTCACCACGTTCCACTCACTCACAACGTTCCACACTCTCACCACGTTCCACTCACTGACTCTGTTCCACTGACTCAACACGTTCCAAACACTCACCACGTTCCACCCACTCACCATTTTCCACACTCCCACCACGTTCCACACAGTCACCAGTTTCCACTTACCCACCATGTTCCACACACTCAGCTCGTTCCACTCACTGACCATGTTCCACTCACTCACCATGTTCCACATTCCACATTCCACACAACCACCACGTTCCACACTCTCACCACGTTCCACACACCCACCATGTTCCACTCACTCTCCACGTTCCAGAGACTCACCATGATCCACTGACCCACCACATTCCACACACTCACCACGTTCCACACACCCACCATGTTCCAGGCACTCACCACGTTCCACACACTCACCACGTTCCACACTCTCACCACGTTCCACTCTCTCAGCACGTTCCACACACTCACCACATTCCACACTCTCACCATGTTTCACTCACTGACCACGTTCCACTCACTCACCACGTTGCACACACCCACCACTTTCCACACACTCACCACGTTCAACTAACTCACCATGTTCCACACACTCACCACGTTCCACACTCTCCACGTTCCACTCTCTCACCACTTTCCACTCACTCACAACGTTCCACACTCTCACCACGTTCCACTCACTGACTCTGTTCCACTGACTCAACACGTTCCAAACACTCACCACGTTCCACTCACTCACCATTTTCCACACTCCCACCACGTTCCACACAGTCACCAGCTTCCACTTACCCACCATGTTCCACACACTCAGCTCGTTCCACTCACTGACCATGTTCCACTCACTCACCATGTTCCACATTCCACATTCCACACAACCACCACGTTCCACACTCTCACCACGTTCAACTAACTCACCACGTTCCACACACTCACCACGTTCCACACTCTCTACGTTCCACTCTCTCACCATTTTCCACACTCCCACCACGTTCCACACGCTCACCACGTTCCACACACGCAGCACATTCCACACCCTCACCATATTCCACTCCCTCACCATATTCCACTTTCTTACCATGCTCCACACACCCACCACATTCCACACACCCACCATGTTCCACACACTCAGCATGTTCCACTCACTCAACATGTTCCACTCACTCAACATGTTCCACACACTCACCACGTTCCACAGACGTACCACGTTCCACACACGCACCACGTTCCACACTTGCAGCACGTTCCACACATTCACCATGTTCCACACGATTACGACGTACCACACAGTCATCACGTTCAACTCCCTCACCATGTTCCACACACTCACCATTTTCCACTCACTCAGCATGTTCCACACACTCACCACATTCCACACACTCACCACATTCCAGTCATTCACCATGTTCCAATCTCTGACCATGTCCACACACCCTCCACTTTCCACACAAACACCGCATTCCACACACTCAGCACGACTACTCACTCACTACGTTCCACACTCTCACTACGTTCCACTCACTCACCATGTTCCACACTCTGACTACGTTCCACACACTCACCACGTTCCACTCACTCACCACGTTCCATACTCTCACCACGTTCCACTCACTCACCATGTTCCAATCCCTCACCATGTTCCAATCCCTCACCATGTTCCACATACTCACCATGCTCCACTCACTCACCACGTTCCACACAGCCACCACGTTCCACACACTCACCATGTTCCACATACTCACCACTTTCCACACTCTCACCACGTTCAGCTCACTCACCACGTACCACACACTCACCACATTCCACACTCTCACCACGTTCCACTCCCTCACCATGTTCCACACACCCACCACGTTCCACACAGTCACCAGTTTCCACTCACCCACCATGTTCCACACACTCACCTCGTTCCACTCACTGACCATGTTCTACTCAATCACCATGTTCCACATTCCACATTCCACACAACCACCACGTTCCACACTCTCACCACGTTCCACACACCCACCATGTTCCACTCACTCTCCACGTTCCAGAGACTCACCATGATCCACTGACCCACCACATTCCACACACTCACCACGTTCCACACACCCACCATGTTCCAGGCACTCACCACGTTCCACACACTCACCACGTTCCACACTCTCACCACGTTCCACTCACTCACCACGTTGCACACACCCACCACTTTCCACACACTCACCACGTTCAACTAACTCACCATGTTCCACACACTCACCACGTTCCACACTCTCCACGTTCCACTCTCTCACCACTTTCCACTCACTCACAACGTTCCACACTCTCACCACGTTCCACTCACTGACTCTGTTCCACTGACTCAACACGTTCCAAACACTCACCACGTTCCACTCACTCACCATTTTCCACACTCCCACCACGTTCCACACTCCCACCACGTTCCACACACTTAGCACATTCCACACCCTCACCATATTCCACTCCCACACCATATTCCACTTTCTCACCATGCTCCACACACCCACCACATTCCACACACCCACAATGTTCCACACACTCAGCATGTTCCACTCAGTCAACATGTTCCACACACTCATCACGTTCCACACATTCTTCACATTCCACCCATTCACCACGTTCCACACATTCACCACGTTCCACACATTCACCACGTTCCACACACTCACCACGTTCTAATCACTCACTACGTTGTTCCACTCTCTCACCATGCTCCACACACCCACCAAGTTCCACACACCCAGCATGTTCCACACACTCACCACGTTCCACACACTCACCATGTTCCACAAACACACCACGTTCCACACACTCACCATTTTCCACTCACTCACCACGTTCCACACACTCACCACGTTCCACACTCTCACCACGTTCAACTAAGTCACCACGTTCCACACACTCAGCACGTTCCACACACTCACCACGTTCCACTCTCTCACCATGTTACACACACTCGCCACATTCCACACTCCCACCATGTTTCACTCACTGACGCCATTCCACTCACTCACCACGTTCCACACTCTCACCACGTTTCACTCACTGACCACGTTCCACAAACTCACCATGTTCCACTACGTCACCATGTTCCACTCACTCACCACGTTCCACACTCTCACGACGTTCCACACACTCACCATGTTCCACACACTCACTACTTCCCACACACCCACCATGTTCCACACACTCACCACGTTCCACTCAGTTACCAAGTTCCACACACTCACCACGTTCCACTCACTGACCATGTTCCAGTCACTCACCATGTTCCACTCACTCACCACGTTGCACACACTCAGCACATTCCACACACTCACCGCATTCCACTCCCTCACCATATTACACTTTCTCACCATGCTCCACACACCCACCACATGTCACACACCCACCATGTTCCACACACTCAGCATGTTCCACACACGTACCACGTTCCACACACGTACCACGTTCCACACACGTACCACGTTCCACACATTCAACACGTTCCACACATTCAGCACTTTCCACACATTCACCACGTTCCACATGATTACCACGTACCACAAAGTCATCACGTTCCACTCCCTCACCATGTTCCACTCATTCACCATGTTCCAATCTCTCACCGTGTCCACACACCCTCCAATTTCCACACAAACACTGCATTCCACAATCTCACCACGTTCTACACACTCACTACGTTCCACACACTCACCACATTCAACTCACTCACCACGTTCCACTCACTCACAACGTTCCACACTCTCACCACGTTCCACTCACTGACTCTGTTCCACTGACTCAACACGTTCCAAACACTCACCACGTTCCACCCACTCACCATTTTCCACACTCCCACCACGTTCCACACAGTCACCAGTTTCCACTTACCCACCATGTTCCACACACTCAGCTCGTTCCACTCACTGACCATGTTCCACTCACTCACCATGTTCCACATTCCACATTCCACACAACCACCACGTTCCACACTCTCACCACGTTCCACACACCCACCATGTTCCACTCACTCTCCACGTTCCAGAGACTCACCATGATCCACTGACCCACCACATTCCACACACTCACCACGTTCCACACACCCACCATGTTCCAGGCACTCACCACGTTCCACACACTCACCACGTTCCACACTCTCACCACGTTCCACTCTCTCAGCACGTTCCACACACTCACCACATTCCACACTCTCACCATGTTTCACTCACTGACCACGTTCCACTCACTCACCACGTTGCACACACCCACCACTTTCCACACACTCACCACGTTCAACTAACTCACCACGTTCCACACACTCACCACGTTCCACACTCTCCACGTTCCACTCTCTCACCACTTTCCACTCACTCACAACGTTCCACACTCTCACCACGTTCCACTCACTGACTCTGTTCCACTGACTCAACACGTTCCAAACACTCACCACGTTCCACTCACTCACCACGTTCTAATCACTCACTACGTTGTTCCACTCTCTCACCATGCTCCACACTCCCACCAAGTTCCACACACCCAGCATGTTCCACACACTCACCACGTTCCACACACTCACCACGTTCCACACTCTCACCACGTTCAACTAAGTCACCACGTTCCACACACTCAGCACGTTCCACACACTCACCACGTTCCACTCTCTCACCATGTTACACACACTCGCCACATTCCACACTCTCACCATGTTTCACTCACTGACGACGTTCCACTCACTCACCACGTTCCACACTCTCACCACGTTTCACTCACTGACAACGTTCCACAAACTCACCATGTTCCACTACGTCACCATGTTCCACTCACTCACCACGTTCCACACTCTCACGACGTTCCACTCTCTCACCACTTTCCACTCACTCACAACGTTCCACACTCTCACCACGTTCAACTCACTCACCACGTTCCACTCACTCACAACGTTCCACACTCTCACCACGTTCCACTCACTGACTCTGTTCCACTGACTCAACACGTTCCAAACACTCACCACGTTCCACCCACTCACCATTTTCCACACTCCCACCACGTTCCACACAGTCACCAGTTTCCACTTACCCACCATGTTCCACACACTCAGCTCGTTCCACTCACTGACCATGTTCCACTCACTCACCATGTTCCACATTCCACATTCCACACAACCACCACGTTCCACACTCTCACCACGTTCCACACACCCACCATGTTCCACTCACTCTCCACGTTCCAGAGACTCACCATGATCCACTGACCCACCACATTCCACACACTCACCACGTTCCACACACCCACCATGTTCCAGGCACTCACCACGTTCCACACACTCACCACGTTCCACACTCTCACCACGTTCCACTCTCTCAGCACGTTCCACACACTCACCACATTCCACACTCTCACCATGTTTCACTCACTGACCACGTTCCACTCACTCACCACGTTGCACACACCCACCACTTTCCACACACTCACCACGTTCAACTAACTCACCACGTTCCACACACTCACCACGTTCCACACTCTCCACGTTCCACTCTCTCACCACTTTCCACTCACTCACAACGTTCCACACTCTCACCACGTTCCACTCACTGACTCTGTTCCACTGACTCAACACGTTCCAAACACTCACCACGTTCCACTCACTCACCATTTTCCACACTCCCACCACGTTCCACACAGTCACCAGTTTCCACTTACCCACCATGTTCCACACACTCAGCTCGTTCCACTCACTGACCATGTTCCACTCACTGACCATGTTCCACTCACTCACCATGTTCCACATTCCACATTCCACACAACCACCACGTTCCACACTCTCACCACGTTCCACACACCCACCATGTTCCACTCACTCTCCACGTTCCAGAGACTCACCATGATCCACTGACCCACCACATTCCACACACTCACCACGTTCCACACACCCACCATGTTCCAGGCACTCACCACGTTCCACACACTCACCACGTTCCACACTCTCACCACGTTCCACTCTCTCAGCACGTTCCACACACTCACCACATTCCACACTCTCACCATGTTTCACTCACTGACCACGTTCCACTCACTCACCACGTTGCACACACCCACCACTTTCCACACACTCACCACGTTCAACTAACTCTCCACGTTCCACTCTCTCACCACTTTCCACTCACTCACAACGTTCCACACTCTCACCACGTTCCACTCACTGACTCTGTTCCACTGACTCAACACGTTCCAAACACTCACCACGTTCCACCCACTCACCATTTTCCACACTCCCACCACGTTCCACACAGTCACCAGTTTCCACTTACCCACCATGTTCCACACACTCAGCTCGTTCCACTCACTGACCATGTTCCACTCACTCACCATGTTCCACATTCCACATTCCACACAACCACCACGTTCCACACTCTCACCACGTTCCACACACCCACCATGTTCCACTCACTCTCCACGTTCCAGAGACTCACCATGATCCACTGACCCACCACATTCCACACACTCACCACGTTCCACACACCCACCATGTTCCAGGCACTCACCACGTTCCACACACTCACCACGTTCCACACTCTCACCACGTTCCACTCTCTCAGCACGTTCCACACACTCACCACATTCCACACTCTCACCATGTTTCACTCACTGACCACGTTCCACTCACTCACCACGTTGCACACACCCACCACTTTCCACACACTCACCACGTTCAACTAACTCACCACGTTCCACACACTCACCACGTTCCACACTCTCCACGTTCCACTCTCTCACCACTTTCCACTCACTCACAACGTTCCACACTCTCACCACGTTCCACTCACTGACTCTGTTCCACTGACTCAACACGTTCCAAACACTCACCACGTTCCACTCACTCACCATTTTCCACACTCCCACCACGTTCCACACAGTCACCAGTTTCCACTTACCCACCATGTTCCACACACTCAGCTCGTTCCACTCACTGACCATTTTCCACTCACTGACCATGTTCCACTCACTCACCATGTTCCACATTCCACATTCCACACAACCACCACGTTCCACACTCTCACCACGTTCCACACACCCACCATGTTCCACTCACTCTCCACGTTCCAGAGACTCACCATGATCCACTGACCCACCACATTCCACACACTCACCACGTTCCACACACCCACCATGTTCCAGGCACTCACCACGTTCCACACACTCACCACGTTCCACACTCTCACCACGTTCCACTCTCTCAGCACGTTCCACACACTCACCACATTCCACACTCTCACCATGTTTCACTCACTGACCACGTTCCACTCACTCACCACGTTGCACACACCCACCACTTTCCACACACTCACCACGTTCAACTAACTCTCCACGTTCCACTCTCTCACCACTTTCCACTCACTCACAACGTTCCACACTCTCACCACGTTCCACTCACTGACTCTGTTCCACTGACTCAACACGTTCCAAACACTCACCACGTTCCACTCACTCACCATTTTCCACACTCCCACCACGTTCCACACGCTCACCACGTTCCACACACGCAGCACATTCCACACCCTCACCATATTCCACTCCCTCACCATATTCCACTTTCTTACCATGCTCCACACACCCACCACATTCCACACACCCACCATGTTCCACACACTCAGCATGTTCCACTCACTCAACATGTTCCACTCACTCAACATGTTCCACACACTCACCACGTTCAACAGACGTACCACGTTCCACACACGCACCACGTTCCACACTTGCAGCATGTTCCACACATTCACCACGTTCCACACGATTACGACGTACCACACAGTCATCACGTTCAACTCCCTCACCATGTTCCACACACTCACCATTTTCCACTCACTCAACATGTTCCACACACTCACCACATTCCACACACTCACCACATTCCAGTCATTCACCATGTTCCAATCTCTGACCATGTCCACACACCCTCCACTTTCCACACAAACACCGCATTCCACACACTCAGCACGACTACTCACTCACTACGTTCCACACTCTCACTACGTTCCACTCACTCACCATGTTCCACACTCTGACTACGTTCCACACACTCACCACGTTCCACTCACTCACCACGTTCCATACTCTCACCACGTTCCACTCACTCACCATGTTCCAATCCCTCACCATGTTCCACATACTCACCATGCTCCACTCACTCACCACGTTCCACACAGCCACCACGTTCCACACACTCACCATGTTCCACATACTCACCACTTTCCACACTCTCACCACGTTCAGCTCACTCACCACGTACCACACACTCACCACATTCCACACTCTCACCACGTTCCACTCCCTCACCATGTTCCACACACCCACCACGTTCCACTCAGTTACCAAGTTCCACACACTCACCACGTTCCACTCCCTCACCATGTTCCACTCATTCACCATGTTCCAATCTCTCACCATGTCCACACACCCTCCAATTTCCACACAAACACTGCATTCCACAATCTCACCACGTTCTACACACTCACTACGTTCCACACACTCACCACGTTCAACTCACTCACCACGTTCCACTCACTCACAACGTTCCACACTCTCACCACGTTCCACTCACTGACTCTGTTCCACTGACTCAACACGTTCCAAACACTCACCACGTTCCACCCACTCACCATTTTCCACACTCCCACCACGTTCCACACAGTCACCAGTTTCCACTTACCCACCATGTTCCACACACTCAGCTCGTTCCACTCACTGACCATGTTCCACTCACTCACCATGTTCCACATTCCACATTCCACACAACCACCACGTTCCACACTCTCACCACGTTCCACACACCCACCATGTTCCACTCACTCTCCACGTTCCAGAGACTCACCATGATCCACTGACCCACCACATTCCACACACTCACCACGTTCCACACACCCACCATGTTCCAGGCACTCACCACGTTCCACACACTCACCACGTTCCACACTCTCACCACGTTCCACTCTCTCAGCACGTTCCACACACTCACCACATTCCACACTCTCACCATGTTTCACTCACTGACCACGTTCCACTCACTCACCACGTTGCACACACCCACCACTTTCCACACACTCACCACGTTCAACTAACTCACCATGTTCCACACACTCACCACGTTCCACACTCTCCACGTTCCACTCTCTCACCACTTTCCACTCACTCACAACGTTCCACACTCTCACCACGTTCCACTCACTGACTCTGTTCCACTGACTCAACACGTTCCAAACACTCACCACGTTCCACTCACTCACCATTTTCCACACTCCCACCACGTTCCACACAGTCACCAGCTTCCACTTACCCACCATGTTCCACACACTCAGCTCGTTCCACTCACTGACCATGTTCCACTCACTCACCATGTTCCACATTCCACATTCCACACAACCACCACGTTCCACACTCTCACCACGTTCAACTAACTCACCACGTTCCACACACTCACCACGTTCCACACTCTCTACGTTCCACTCTCTCACCATTTTCCACACTCCCACCACGTTCCACACGCTCACCACGTTCCACACACGCAGCACATTCCACACCCTCACCATATTCCACTCCCTCACCATATTCCACTTTCTTACCATGCTCCACACACCCACCACATTCCACACACCCACCATGTTCCACACACTCAGCATGTTCCACTCACTCAACATGTTCCACTCACTCAACATGTTCCACACACTCACCACGTTCCACAGACGTACCACGTTCCACACACGCACCACGTTCCACACTTGCAGCACGTTCCACACATTCACCATGTTCCACACGATTACGACGTACCACACAGTCATCACGTTCAACTCCCTCACCATGTTCCACACACTCACCATTTTCCACTCACTCAGCATGTTCCACACACTCACCACATTCCACACACTCACCACATTCCAGTCATTCACCATGTTCCAATCTCTGACCATGTCCACACACCCTCCACTTTCCACACAAACACCGCATTCCACACACTCAGCACGACTACTCACTCACTACGTTCCACACTCTCACTACGTTCCACTCACTCACCATGTTCCACACTCTGACTACGTTCCACACACTCACCACGTTCCACTCACTCACCACGTTCCATACTCTCACCACGTTCCACTCACTCACCATGTTCCAATCCCTCACCATGTTCCAATCCCTCACCATGTTCCACATACTCACCATGCTCCACTCACTCACCACGTTCCACACAGCCACCACGTTCCACACACTCACCATGTTCCACATACTCACCACTTTCCACACTCTCACCACGTTCAGCTCACTCACCACGTACCACACACTCACCACATTCCACACTCTCACCACGTTCCACTCCCTCACCATGTTCCACACACCCACCACGTTCCACACAGTCACCAGTTTCCACTCACCCACCATGTTCCACACACTCACCTCGTTCCACTCACTGACCATGTTCTACTCAATCACCATGTTCCACATTCCACATTCCACACAACCACCACGTTCCACACTCTCACCACGTTCCACACACCCACCATGTTCCACTCACTCTCCACGTTCCAGAGACTCACCATGATCCACTGACCCACCACATTCCACACACTCACCACGTTCCACACACCCACCATGTTCCAGGCACTCACCACGTTCCACACACTCACCACGTTCCACACTCTCACCACGTTCCACTCACTCACCACGTTGCACACACCCACCACTTTCCACACACTCACCACGTTCAACTAACTCACCATGTTCCACACACTCACCACGTTCCACACTCTCCACGTTCCACTCTCTCACCACTTTCCACTCACTCACAACGTTCCACACTCTCACCACGTTCCACTCACTGACTCTGTTCCACTGACTCAACACGTTCCAAACACTCACCACGTTCCACTCACTCCACCATTTTCCACACTCCCACCACGTTCCCACACTCCCACCACGTTCCACACACTTAGCACATTCCACACCCTCACCATATTCCACTCCCACACCATATTCCACTTTCTCACCATGCTCCACACACCCACCACATTCCACACACCCACAATGTTCCACACACTCAGCATGTTCCACTCAGTCAACATGTTCCACACACTCATCACGTTCCACACATTCTTCACATTCCACCCATTCACCACGTTCCACACATTCACCACGTTCCACACATTCACCACGTTCCACACACTCACCACGTTCTAATCACTCACTACGTTGTTCCACTCTCTCACCATGCTCCACACACCCACCAAGTTCCACACACCCAGCATGTTCCACACACTCACCACGTTCCACACACTCACCATGTTCCACAAACACACCACGTTCCACACACTCACCATTTTCCACTCACTCACCACGTTCCACACACTCACCACGTTCCACACTCTCACCACGTTCAACTAAGTCACCACGTTCCACACACTCAGCACGTTCCACACACTCACCACGTTCCACTCTCTCACCATGTTACACACACTCGCCACATTCCACACTCCCACCATGTTTCACTCACTGACGCCATTCCACTCACTCACCACGTTCCACACTCTCACCACGTTTCACTCACTGACCACGTTCCACAAACTCACCATGTTCCACTACGTCACCATGTTCCACTCACTCACCACGTTCCACACTCTCACGACGTTCCACACACTCACCATGTTCCACACACTCACTACTTCCCACACACCCACCATGTTCCACACACTCACCACGTTCCACTCAGTTACCAAGTTCCACACACTCACCACGTTCCACTCACTGACCATGTTCCAGTCACTCACCATGTTCCACTCACTCACCACGTTGCACACACTCAGCACATTCCACACACTCACCGCATTCCACTCCCTCACCATATTACACTTTCTCACCATGCTCCACACACCCACCACATGTCACACACCCACCATGTTCCACACACTCAGCATGTTCCACACACGTACCACGTTCCACACACGTACCACGTTCCACACATTCAACACGTTCCACACATTCAGCACTTTCCACACATTCACCACGTTCCCCTCCCACATGATTACCACGTACCACAAAGTCATCACGTTCCACTCCCTCACCATGTTCCACTCATTCACCATGTTCCAATCTCTCACCGTGTCCACACACCCTCCAATTTCCACACAAACACTGCATTCCACAATCTCACCACGTTCTACACACTCACTACGTTCCACACACTCACCACATTCAACTCACTCACCACGTTCCACTCACTCACAACGTTCCACACTCTCACCACGTTCCACTCACTGACTCTGTTCCACTGACTCAACACGTTCCAAACACTCACCACGTTCCACCCACTCACCATTTTCCACACTCCCACCACGTTCCACACAGTCACCAGTTTCCACTTACCCACCATGTTCCACACACTCAGCTCGTTCCACTCACTGACCATGTTCCACTCACTCACCATGTTCCACATTCCACATTCCACACAACCACCACGTTCCACACTCTCACCACGTTCCACACACCCACCATGTTCCACTCACTCTCCACGTTCCAGAGACTCACCATGATCCACTGACCCACCACATTCCACACACTCACCACGTTCCACACACCCACCATGTTCCAGGCACTCACCACGTTCCACACACTCACCACGTTCCACACTCTCACCACGTTCCACTCTCTCAGCACGTTCCACACACTCACCACATTCCACACTCTCACCATGTTTCACTCACTGACCACGTTCCACTCACTCACCACGTTGCACACACCCACCACTTTCCACACACTCACCACGTTCAACTAACTCACCACGTTCCACACACTCACCACGTTCCACACTCTCCACGTTCCACTCTCTCACCACTTTCCACTCACTCACAACGTTCCACACTCTCACCACGTTCCACTCACTGACTCTGTTCCACTGACTCAACACGTTCCAAACACTCACCACGTTCCACTCACTCACCACGTTCCACTCTCTCACCATGTTACACACACTCGCCACATTCCACACTCTCACCATGTTTCACTCACTGACGACGTTCCACTCACTCACCACGTTCCACACTCTCACCACGTTTCACTCACTGACAACGTTCCACAAACTCACCATGTTCCACTACGTCACCATGTTCCACTCACTCACCACGTTCCACACTCTCACGACGTTCCACTCTCTCACCACTTTCCACTCACTCACAACGTTCCACACTCTCACCACGTTCCACTCACTGACTCTGTTCCACTGACTCAACACGTTCCAAACACTCACCACGTTCCACTCACTCACCATTTTCCACACTCCCACCACGTTCCACACGCTCACCACGTTCCACACACGCAGCACATTCCACACCCTCACCATATTCCACTCCCTCACCATATTCCACTTTCTTACCATGCTCCACACACCCACCATATTCCACACACCCACCATGTTCCACACACTCAGCATGTTCCACTCACTCAACATGTTCCACTCACTCAACATGTTCCACACACTCACCACGTTCCACAGACGTACCACGTTCCACACACGCACCACGTTCCACACTTGCAGCACGTTCCACACATTCACCACGTTCCACACGATTACGACGTACCACACAGTCATCACGTTCCACTCACTCACCACGTTCCATACTCTCACCACGTTCCACTCACTCACCATGTTCCAATCCCTCACATGTTCCACATACTCACCATGCTCCACTCAGTCACCACGTTCCACACAGCCACCACGTTCCACACACTCACCACGTTCCACTCCCTCACCATGTTCCACACACCCACCACGTTCCACACAGTCACCAGTTTCCACTCACCCACCATGTTCCACACACTCACCTCGTTCCACTCACTGACCATGTTCTACTCAATCACCATGTTCCACATTCCACATTCCACACAACCACCACGTTCCACACTCTCACCACGTTCAACTAACTCACCACGTTCCACACACTCACCACGTTCCACACTCTCACCACGTTCAACTAAGTCACCACGTTCCACACACTCAGCACGTTCCACACACTCACCACGTTCCACTCTCTCACAATGTTACACACACTCGCCACATTCCACACTCTCACCATGTTTCACTCACTGACGACGTTCCACTCACTCACCACGTTCCACACTCTCACCACGTTCAACTAACTCACCACGTTCCACACACTCGCCACATTCCACACTCTCCACGTTCCACTCTCTCACCTCTTTCCACACACTCACAGCGTTGAACACTCTCACCACTTTCCACTCACTGACAACGTTCCACACTCTCACCACGTTCCACTCACTGACCACGTTCCAGTCATTCAACACGTTCCACACACTTACCACGTTCCACTCACTCAGCACATTCCACACACTCACCACATTCCACTCCCTCACCGTATTCCACTTTCTCACCATGCTCCACAGACCCACCACATTCCACACACCCACCATGTTCCACACACTCAGCATGTTCCACTCACTCAACATGTTCCACACACTCACCACGTTCCACACACGTACCACGTTCTACACACACACCACGTTCCACACGTTCAGCACGTTCCACTCTCTCACCACGTTCCACACACTCACCACGTTACACACTCTCACCACATTCCACTCACTCACCACTTTCCTCTCCCTCACCATGTTCCACACACCCACCACGTTGCACACACTCACCACGTTCCACACACTCACCACGTTCCACACACTGACCACTTCCCACACACCCACCATGTTCCACACACTCACCACGTTCCACTCAGTTACCAAGTTCCACACAGTCACCACTTTCCACTCACCCACCATGTTCCACACACTCACCACGTTGCACTCACTGACCATGTTCCCCTCACTCACCATGTTCCACATTCCACATTCCACACAACCACCACGTTCCACACTCTCACCACATTCCACACACCCACCATGTTCCACTCACACAGCACGTTCCACACACTCACCATGTTCCACTGACCCACCACATTCCACACACTCACCACGTTCCACAGAGCCACCATGTTCCACGCAGTCACCACGTTCCACACACTCACCACGTTCCACACTCTCACCACGTTCCACTCTCTCACCACGTTCCACACACTCACCACATTCCACACTCTCACCATGTTTCACTCACTGTCCACGCAGTCACCACGTTCCACACACTCACCACGTTCCACACTCTCACCACGTTCAACTAACTCACCACGTTCCACACACTTACCGCGTTCCATACTCTCCACGTTCCACTCTCTCACCACTTTCCACTCACTCACAGCGTTCCACACTCTCACCACATTCCACACACTCACCACGTTCCACACACTCACCTCGTTCCACACTCTCACCACTTTCAACTCAATCACCACTTAATACACACTCACCATGTTCCACAATCTCACCATGTTCCACACACTCACCACGTTCCACACTCTCAGCACGTTCCACTCTCTCACCATGTTCCACACACACACCACATTCCACACTCTCACCATGTTTCACTCCGTGACCACGTTCCACTCACTCACCACTTTCCACACACCCACCACGTTCCACACTCTCACCACGTTCAACTAACTCACCACGTTCCACATGCTCACCACGTTCCACTCACTCACCATTTTCCACACTCCCACCACGTTCCACACGCTCACCACGTTCCACACACTCAGCACATTCCACACACTCACCACATTCCACTCCCACACCATATTCCACTTTCTCACCATGCTCCACACACCCACCACGTTGCACACACTCACCACGTTGCACACATTCACCACGTTCCACACACTCACCACGTTCCACACACTCACTACTTCCCACACACCCACCATGTTCCACACACTCACTACGTTCCACTCAGTTACCAAGTTCCACACACTCACCACGTACCACTCACTGACCATGTTCCACTCACTCACCATGTTCCACATTCCACATTCCACACAACCACCACGTTCCACACTCTCACCACGTTCCACACACCCACCATGTTCCACTCACTCACCATGGTCCACACACTCAACATGTTCCACTGACCCACCACATTTCACACACTCACCACGTTCCACACACCCACCATGTTCCACGCACTCACCACGTTCTGCACACTCACCACGTTCCACACTCTCACCACGTTCAACACTCTCACCACGTTCCACTCTCTCACCACATTCCACACTCTCACCATGTTTCACTCACTGACCACGTTCCACTAACTCACCATGATCCACACACCCACCACGTTCCACACTCTCACCACGTTCAACTAACTCACCACGTTCCACACACTCAGCACGTTCCACACTCTCTACGTTCCACTCCCTCACCATGTTCCACACACTCACCACGTTCAAATAACTCACCACGTTCCACACACTCACGACGTTCCACTCACTCACCATGTTCCACACTCTCACCACGTTTCACACTCTAAGCACGTTCCACAAACACAGACGTTCCACACACTAACCACGTTCCACACTCTCACCACGTTCCACTCTGTCAGCACGTTCCACAAACACACGACGGTCCACACACTCACCAGGTTCCACTCACTCACCACGATCCACACACTCACCATGTTCCACTGACCCATCACATTCCACACACTCAGCACGTTCCACACACCCACCATGTTCCACGCACTCACCACGTTCCACACACTCACCACGTTCCACACACGCACGACGTTCCACACACTCACCACATTCCACACTCTCACCACGTTTCAGTCACTGACCACGTTCCACACACTCACCATGTTCCACTACCTCACCATGTTCCATTCACTCACCACGTTCCACCCTCTCACGACGTTCCACTCACTCACCATGTTCCACACACTCACCACATTCCATTCACACACCATGTTCCACTCTCTCACCATGCTCCAAACACCCACCACTTTCCACACACTCACCACGTTCCACACATTCACCACTTTCCACACTCTCCACGTTCCACACACTCACCACTTTCCACTCACTCACAGCGTTCCACACTCTGACCACGTTCCACTCACTGCCCACGTTCCACTCACTCAACACGTTGCACACACTCAGCACATTCCACACACTCACCACATTCCACTCATTCACCATGTTCCAATCTCTGACCATGTCCACGCACCCTCCACTTTCCACACAAACACGGCATTCCACACACTCACCACGTTCTACTCACTCACCACGTTCCACTCACTCACCACGTTCTACTCACTCACTACGTTCCACACACTCACCACGTTCCACACATTCACCACGTTCAACTCACTCACCACGTTCCACTCCCTCATCATGTTCCACACAGCCACCACGTTTCACACACTCACCAAGTTCCACACTCTCACCACGTTCCACTCACTCACCACGTTCCACACCCTCACCATGTTCCACACAGCCACCACGTTCCACACACTCACCACGTTCCACACACTCACCACGTTCCACATTCTCACCACGTTCAGCGCACTCACCACGTACCACACACTCACCACATTCCACACTCTCACCACGTTCCACACTCTCACTACGTTCCACACACCCACCACGTTACACAATCTCACCAAATTCCACTCACTCACCACTTTCCACTCCCTCACCATGTTCGACACACCCACCACGTTGCACACACTCACCACGTTCCACACATTCACCAAGTTCCACACACCCACCACGTTCCACACACTGACCACTTCCCACACACCCACCATGTTCCACACACTCACCACGTTCCACTCAGTTACCAAGTTCCACACAGTCACCACTTTCCACTCACCCACCATGTTCCACACACTCACCACGTTGCACTCACTGACCATGTTCCCCTCACTCACCATGTTCCACATTCCACATTCCACACAACCACCACGTTCCACACTCTCACCACGTTCCACACACCCACCATGTTCCACTCACACACCATGTTCCACACACTCACCATGTTCCACAGAGCCACCATGTTCCACGCAGTCACCACGTTCCACACACTCACCACGTTCCACACTCTCACCACGTTCCACTCTCACCACGTTCCACACACTCACCATATTCCACACTATCACCATGTTTCACTCACTGACCACTCACTTACCACGTTCCACACACCCACCACGTTCGACACTCTCACCACGTTCAACTAACTCACCACGTTCCACACACTTACCGCGTTCCATACTCTCCACATTCCACTCTCTCACCACTTTCCACTCACTCACAGCGTTCCACACTCTCACCACGTTCCACACACTCACCACGTTCCACACACTCACCTCGTTCCACACTCTCACCACTTTCAACTCAATCACCACTTAATACACACTCACCATGTTCCACACTCTCACCATGTTCCACTCTCTCACCATGTTCCACATACTCACCACGTTCCACACTCTCAGCACGTTCCACTCTCTCACCATGTTCCACACACACACCACATTCCACACTCTGACCATGTTTCACTCCGTGACCACGTTCCACTCACTCACCACTTTCCACACACCCACCACGTTCCACACTCTCACCACGTTCAACTAACTCACCACGTTCCACATACTCACCACGTTCCACTCACTCACCATTTTCCACACTCCCACCACGTTCCACACGCTCACCACGTTCCACACACTCAGCACATTCCACACACTCACCACATTCCACTCCCACACCATATTCCACTTTCTCACCATGCTCCACACACCCACCACGGTGCACACACTCACCACGTTGCACACATTCACCACGTTCCACACACTCACCACGTTCCACACACTCACTACTTCCCACACACCCACCATGTTCCACACACTCACCACGTTCCACTCAGTTACCAAGTTCCACACACTCACCACGTTCCACTCACTGACCATGTTCCACTCACTCACCATGTTCCACATTCCACATTCCACACAACCACCACGTTCCACAGTCTCACCACGTTCCACACACCCACCATGTTCCACTCACTCACCACGGTCCACACACTCAACATGTTCCACTGACCCACCACATTTCACACACTCACTACGTTCCACACACCCACCATGTTCCACGCACTCACCACGTTCAACTAACTCACCACGTTCCACACACTCACGACGTTCCACACACTCACCACGTTCCACACTCTCACCACGTTCCACTCTCTCAGCACGTTCCACAAACACACGACGGTCCACACACTCACCAGGTTCCAGACACTCACCACGTTCCACACTCTGACCACGTTCACTCTCTCACCACGTTCCACACACTCACTACATTCCACACTCTCACCACGTTTCAGTCACTGACCACGTTCCACACACTCACCATGTTCCATTAACTCACCACGTTCCACCCTCTCACGACGTTCCACTCACTCACCATGTTCCACAAACTCACCACATTCCATTCACCCACCATGTTCCACTCTCTGACCATGCTCCAAACACCCACCACTTTCCACACACTCACCACGTTCCACACATTCACCAATTTCCACACTCTCCACGTTCCACACACTCACCACTTTCCACTCACTCACAGCGTTCCACACTCTGACCACGTTCCACTCACTGCCCACGTTCCACTCACTCAACACGTTCCACACACTCACCACGTTGCACACACTCAGCACATTCCACACACTCACCGCATTCGACTCCCTCACCATGTTCCACACACTCACCATGTTCCACTCACTCAACATGTTCCACACACTCACCACGTTTCACACGCTCACCACGTTCCACACACTCAGCACATTCCACACACTCACCACGTTCCACACACGTACCACGTTCCACACACGCACCACGTTCCACACATTCAGAACGTTCCACACATTCACCACGTTCCACACGATTACCACGTACCACACAGTCTTCACGTTCCACTCCCTCATCATGTTCCACACACTCACCATTTTCCACTCACTCAACATGTTCCACACACTGACCACGTTCCACACACTCACCACGTTCCACACACTCACGACGTTTCACACACTCACCACGTTCCACACTCTCACCATGTTCCCCTCTCAAAGCACGTTCCACAAACACACGACGTTCCGCACACTCACCATGTTCCACACACTCGCCACGTTCCACACTCTCACCACGTTCAACTAACTCACCACGTTCCACACACTCACCATGTTCCACACTCTCCATGTTCCACTGTCTCACCACTTTCCACTCACTCACAGCGTTCCACACTCGCAACACGTTCCACTCACTGACCACGTTCCCCTCACTCAACACGTTCCACACACTCACCACATGGCACACACTCAGGACATTTCACACACTCACCGCATTCCACTCCCTCACCATATTCCACTTTCTCACCATGCTCCACACACCCACCACATTCCACACACCCACCATGTTCCACACACTCAGCATGTTCCACACACGTACCACGTTCCACACACGTACCACGTTCCACACACGCACCACGTTCCACACATTCAACACGTTCCACACATTCAGCACTTTCCACACATTCACCACGTTCCACATGATTACCACGTACCACAGAGTCATCACGTTCCACTCCCTCACCATGTTCCACACACTCACCATGTTCCACTCATTCACCATTTTCCAATCTCTCACCATGTCCACACACCCTCCAATTTCCACACAAACACTGCATTCCACAATCTCACCACGTTCTACACACTCACTACGTTCCACACACTCACCACGTTCAACTCACTCACCACGTTCCACACACGCACCACGTCCCACACATTCAACACGTTCCAGATAGTCACCACGTTCCACACCGTCACCACGTTCCCCATACTCATCACGTTCCACTCCCTCACCATTGTCCACATACTCACCATGCTCCACTCACTGACCATGTTCCACACACTCACCACGTTCCACACTCTCCACGTTCCACTTTCTCACCACTTTCCACTCACTCACAACGTTCCACACAGTCACCACGTTCCACTAACTGACCACGTTCCACTCACTGACCACGTTGCACTGATTCAACAACTTTCCACACACTGACCACGTTCCACTCACTCACCATTTTCCACACTCCCACCACGTTCCACACGCTCACCACGTTCCACACACTCAGCACATTCGACACACTCACCACATTCCACTCCCTCACCATATTCCACTTTCTTACCATGCTCAACACACCCACCACATTCCACACACCCACCATGTTCCACACACTCAGCATGTTCCACTCACTCAACATGTTCCACACACTCACCACGTTCCACACACGTACCACGTTCCACACACGCACCACGTTCCACACTTTCAGCACGTTCCACACATTCAGCACGTTCCACACGATTACGACGTACCACACAGTCATCAAGTTCAACTCCCTCACCATGTTCCACACACTCACCATGTTCCAGTCACTCAACATGTTCCACACACTGACCTAGTAGCACACACTCACCACATTCCACACACTCACCACATTCCACTCATCACCATGTTCCAATCTCTCACCATGTCCACACACCCTCCACTTTCCACACAAACACCGCATTCCACAAACTCAGCACGACTACTCACTCACTACGTTCCACACTCTCACCACGTTCCACTCACTCACCATGTTCCATACTCTCACCACGTTCCACTCACGCACCATGTTCCAATCCCTCACCATGTTCCACACAGCCACCACGTTCCACACACTGACCATGTTCCACATACTCACCACGTTCCACACTCTCACCACGTTCAGCTCACTCACCACGTACCACACACTCACCACATTCCACACTCTCACCACGTTCCACTCCCTCACCATGTTCCACACACCCACCACGTTCCACACAGTCACCAGTTTCCACTCACCCACCATGTTCCACACACTCACCTCGTTCCACTCACTGACCATGTTCCACTCACTCCCCATGTTCCACATTCCACATTCCACACAACCACCACGTTCCACACTCTCACCACGTTCCACACACCCACCATGTTCCACTCACTCTCCACGTTCCAGAGATTCACCATGATCCACTGACCCACCACATTCCACACACTCACCACGTTCCACACACCCACCATGTTCCAGGCACTCACCACGTTCCACACACTCACCACGTTCCACACTCTCACCACGTTCCACTCTCTCAGCACGTTCCACACACCCACCACGTTCCACACTCTCACCACGTTCCACTCTCTCAGCACGTTCCACACACTCACCACATTCCACACTCTCACCATGTTTCACTCACTGACCACGTTCCACTCACTCACCACGTTGCACACACCCACCACTTTCCACACTCTCACCACGTTCAACTAACTCACCACGTTCCACACACTCACCACGTTCCACACTCTCCACGTTCCACTCTCTCACCACTTTCCACTCACTGACAACGTTCCACACTCTCACCACGTTCCACTCACTGACTACGTTCCACTGACTCAACACGTTCCAAACACTCACCACGTTCCACTCACTCACCATTTTCCACACTCCCACCACGTTCCACACGCTCACCACGTTCCACACACTCAGCACATTCCACACCCTCACCACATTCCACTCGCTCACCATATTCCACTTTCTCACCATGCCCCAGACACCCACCACATTCCACACACCCACCATGTTCCACACACTCAGCATGGTCCACTCACTCAACATGTTCCACATACCCACCATGTTCCACAAACGTACCACGTTCCACACATTCTTCACATTCCACCCATTCACCACGTTCCACACATTCACCACGTTCCACACACTCACCACGTTCTAATCACTCACTACGTTGTTCCACTCTCTCACCATGCTCCACACACCCACCACGTTCCACACACCCAGCATGTTCCACACACTCACCATGTTCCACTAAATCAGCATGTTCCACACACTCACCACGTTCCACACACTCACCATGTTCCACACACTCACGACGTTCCACACACTCACCACGTTCCACACACTCACCATGTTCCACAAACACACCACGTTCCACACACTCACCATTTTCCACTCACTCACCACGTTCCACACACCCACCATGTTCCACGCACTCAGCATGTTCCACTCACTGAACATGTTCCACACACTCACCACGTTCCACACATGTACCACGTTCTACACACACACCACGTTCCACACATTCAGCACGTTCCACTCTCTCACCACGTTCCACACACTCACCACGTTACACACTCTCACCACATTCCACTCACTCACCACTTTCCTCTCCCTCACCATGTTCCACACACCCACCACGTTGCACACACTCACTACGTTCCACACACTGACCACTTCCCACACACCCACCATGTTCCAAACACTCACCACGTTCCACTCAGTTACCAAGTTCCACACAGTCACCACTTTCCACTCACCCACCATGTTCCACACACTCACCACGTTGCACTCACTGACCATGTTCCCCTCACTCACCATGTTCCACATTCCACATTCCACACAACCACCACGTTCCACACTCTCACCACGTTCCACACACCCACCATGTTCCACTCACACACCACGTTCCACACACTCACCATGTTCCACAGAGCCACCACATTCCACACACTCACCACGTTCCACAGAGCCACCATGTTCCACGCAGTCACCACGTTCCACACACTTACCATGTTCCACACTCTCACCACGTTCCACTCTCTCACCACGTTCCACACACTCACCACATTCCATACTCTCACCATGATTCACTCACTGACCACTCACTTACCACGTTCCACACACCCACCACGTTCGACACTCTCACCACGTTCAACTAACTCACCACTTTCCACACACTCACCGCGTTCCATACTCTCCACGTTCCACACACTCAGCACATTCCACACAATCACCGCATTCCTCTCCCTCACCATATTCCACTTTCTCACCATGTTCCACACACTCACCACGTTCCACACACTCACCACGTTCAAATAACTCACCACGTTCCAAACACTCACGACGTTCCACACACTCACCAAGTTCCACTCACTCACCATGTTCCACAAACACACCACGTTCCACAAAAGCACCATGTTCCACTCACTCACCATGTTCCACACACTCACCACGTTCAAATAACACACCACGTTCCACACACTCACGACGTTCTACACACTCACCACGTTCCACTCTCTAAGCACGTTCCACAAACACACGACGTTCCACACACTAACCACTTTCCACACTCTCACCACGTTCCACTCTCTCAGCACGTTCCACAAACACACGACGGTCCACACTCTCACCAGGTTCCACACACTCACCACGTTCCACACTCTCACCACGTTCACTCTCTCACCACGTTCCACACACTCACCACATTCCACACTCTCACCACGTTTCGCTCACTGACCACGTTCCACTCACTCACCACGTTCCACTCACCCACCACGTTCCACACTCTCCACGTTCCACTCTCTCACCACTTTCCACTCACTCACAACGTTCCACACTCTCACCACGTTCCACTCATTCAACACGTTCCACACACTCACCACGTTCCACTCACTCACCATTTTCCACACTCCCACCACGTTCCACACGCTCACCACTTTCCACACACTCAGCACATTCCACACACTCACCACATTCCACTCCCACACCATATTCCACTTTCTCACCATGCTCCACGCACCCACCACGTTCCACACACTCACCACGTTCCACACACTCACTACGTTCCACACTCTCACCACGTTCAACAAACTCACCACGTTCCACATACTAACCACGTTCCACACACTTACCACGTTCCACAACCTCACAATTTTCAAGTCACTCACCACGTTCCACACACTCACCACGTTCCACACTCTCACCACGTTCAACAAACTCACCACGTTCCACATACTAACCACGTTCCACACACTTACCACGTTCCACACTCTCACCACGTTCCACTCTATCACCATGTTCCACACACTCACCACATTCCGCAGTCTCACCATGTTTCACTCACTGACCACGTTCCACTCACTCAACATGTTCCACACACCCACCACGTTCCACACTCTCACCATGTTTAACTGACTCACCATGTTCCACACACTGACCACATTCCACAAACTCACCACATTCCATTCACTCACCATGTCCCACTCTCTCACCATGCTCCAAACACCCACCACTTTCCACACACTCACCACGTTCCACACACTCACCACATTCCACTCACTCACCACGTTGCACACTCTCACCACTTTCCACTCACTCACCATGTTCCACATACCCACCATGTTCCACACACTCACAACGTTCCACACACTCTTCACATTCCACCCATTCACCACGTTCCACACATTCACCACATTCCACACACTCACCACATTCTAATCACTCACTACGTTGTTCCACTCTCTCACCATGCTCCACACACCCACCACGTTCCTCACACACAGCATGTTCCACACACTCACCATGTTCACTAACTCTGCAGGTTCCACACACTCACCACGTTCCACATGATTACCACGTAGCACACAGTCATCACGTTCCACTCCCTCACCATGTTCCACACACTCACCTTGTTCCACTCACTCAACATGTTCCACACACTGACCACGTTCCACACACTCACCACATTCCACACACTCACCACATTCCACTCATTCACCATGTTCCAATCTCTCAACATCTCCACACACCCTCCACGTTCCACACAAACACCGCATTCCACACACTCACCACGTTCTACTGAATCACTACGTTCCACACACTCACCACGTTCCACTCACTCAGCATGTTCCACTCACTCAACATGTTCCACACACTCACTACGTTCCACACACGTACCACGTTCCACACACGCACCACGTTCCACACATTCAGCACGTTTCACACATTCACCACGTTCCACACGATTACCACGTACCACACAGTCTTTACGTTCCACTCCCTCACCATGTTCCACACACTCAGCACGTTCCACACACTCACCACGTTCAAATAACTCACCACGTTCCACAGACTCAGGACGGTCCACACACTCACCAGGTTCCACACACTCACCACGTTCCACACTCTCACCACGTTCACTGTCTCACCACGTTCCACACACTCACCACATTCCACACTCTCACCACGTTTCACTCACTGACCACGTTCCACACACTCACCATGTTCCACACACTCACCATTTTCCACAAACACACCACGTTCCACACCCTCACAATTTTCAACTCACTCACCACGTTCCACACACTCACCACGTTCCACACTCTCACCACGTTCAACTAACTCACCACGTTCCACATACTAACCACGTTCCACACACTTACCACGTTCCACACTCTCACCACGTTCCACTCTATCACCATGTTCCACACACTCACCACATTCCACAGTCTCACCATGTTTCACTCACTGACCACGTTCCACTCACTCAACATGTTCCACACACCCACCACTTTCCACACTCTCACCACGTTCAACTGACTCACCACGTTCCACACACTCACTACGTTCCACACTCTCTACGTTCCACTCTCTCACCACTTTCCACTCACTCACAACGTTCCACACTCTCACAACGTTCCACTCACTAACCATTTTCCACACTCCCACCACGTTCCACACACGTACCACGTTCCACACACGCACCACGTTCCACACATTCAGCACGTTCCACACATTCACCACGTTCCACATGATTACCACGTACCACACAGTCATCACGTTCCACTCCCTCACCATGTTCCACACACTCACCATGTTCCACTCACTCAACATGTTCCACACACTGACCACGTTCCACACATTCACAACATTCCACACACTCAGCACATTCCACTCATTCACCATGCTCCAATATCTCACCATCTCCACACACCCTCCACGTTCCACACAAACACCGCATTCCACACACTCAGCACGTTCTACACACTCACTACGTTCCACACACCCACCACGTTCCACTCACTGACCATGTTCCACTCACTCACCACGTTCCACACACTCACCATATTTCACTGACCCACCACATTCCACACACTCACCACGTTCCACACACTCACCACGTTCCATACTCTCACCACGTTCCACTCTCTCATGATGTTCCACACACTCACCACATTCCACAGTCTCACATTATTTCACTCACTGACCACGTTGCACTCACTCACCATTTCCCACACTCCCACCACGTTCCACACACTCACCACGTTCCACACGCTCAGCACATTCCACACACTCACCACATTCCACTCCCTCACCATATTCCACTTTCTCACCATGCTCCACACACCCACCACATTCCACACACCCACCATGTTCCACACACTCAGCATGTTCCACTCACTCAACATGTTCCACACACCCACCACGTTCCACACTCTCACCACGTTCAACTAACTCACCACGTTCCACACACTCACCACGTTCCACACTCTCTACGTTCCACTCTCTCACCACTTTCCACTCACTCACAACGTTCCACATTCTCACCACGTTCCACTCACTGACCACGTACCACTCACTCAACACGTTCCACATACTCACAACGTTCCACTCACTCACCATTTTCCACACTCCCACCACGTTCCACACACGAACCACGTTCCACACACGCACCACGTTCCGCAGATTCAGCACGTTCCACACATTCACCACGTTCCACATGATTACCACGTACCACACAGTCATCACGTTCCACTCCCTCACCATGTTCCACACACTCGCCATGTTCCACTCACTCAACATGTTCCACACATTGACCACGTTCCACACATTCACAGCATTCCACTCATTCACCATGTTCCAATCTGTCACCATCTCCACACACCCTCCACGTTCCACATGAACACCGCATTCCACACACTCACCACGTTCTACACACTCACTACGTTCCACATTCTCACCACGTAATACTCACTCACCACGTTCCACACTCTCACCACTTTCCACTCACTCACCATGTTCCACTCTCTCAACATGTCCACACACCCACCACGTTCCACACAAACACCACGTTCCACACGCTCACCACGTTCTAATCACTCACAATGTTCCACAAACACACCACGTTCCGCACTCGCACCATGTTCCACTCACTCACCATGTTCCACACACTCACCACTTTCCACACACTCACCACGTTCAAATAACTCACCACGTTTCACACACTCACGACGTTCTACACTCTCACCACGTTCCACTCACTCACCATGTTCCACAAACACACCACGTTCCACACACGCACCATGTTCCACTCACTCACCATGTTACACACACTCACCACGTTCCACACGCTCACGACGTTCCACTCACTCACCATGTTCCACACACTCAGCACATTCCACACACTCACCACATTCCATTCACTCACCATGTTCCACTCTCTCACCATGCTCCAAACACCCACCACTTTCCACACACTCACTACGTTCCACACACTCACCACGTTGCACATTCTCACCACTTCCCACTCACTCACCATGTTCCACATACCCACCATGTTCGACACACTCACCACGTTCCACACACTCTTCACATTCCACCCATTCACCATGTTCCACACATTTACCACGTTCCACACACTAACCGCGTTCTAATCACTCACTACGTTGTTCCACTCTCTCACCATGCTCCACACACCCACCACGTTCCACACACCCAGCATGTTCCACATACTCACCATGTTCCACTAACTCAGCAAGTTCCACACACTCACTACGTTCCACACACTGAACATTTTCCACAAACACACCACGTTCCACACACTCACCATTTTCAAATAACTCACCACGTTCCACAGACTCAGGACGGTCCACACACTCACCAGGTTCCACACACTCACCACGTTCCACACTCTCACCACGTTCACTGTCTCACCACGTTCCACACACTCACCACATTCCACACTCTCACCACGTTTCACTCACTGACCACGTTCCACACACTCACCATGTTCCACACACTCACCATTTTCCACAAACACACCACGTTCCACACCCTCACAATTTTCAACTCACTCACCACGTTCCACACACTCACCACGTTCCACACTCTCACCACGTTCAACTAACTCACCACGTTCCACATACTAACCACGTTCCACACACTTACCACGTTCCACACTCTCACCACGTTCCACTCTATCACCATGTTCCACACACTCACCACATTCCACAGTCTCACCATGTTTCACTCACTGACCACGTTCCACTCACTCAACATGTTCCACACACCCACCACTTTCCACACTCTCACCACGTTCAACTGACTCACCACGTTCCACACACTCACTACGTTCCACACTCTCTACGTTCCACTCTCTCACCACTTTCCACTCACTCACAACGTTCCACACTCTCACAACGTTCCACTCACTAACCATTTTCCACACTCCCACCACGTTCCACACACGTACCACGTTCCACACACGCACCACGTTCCACACATTCAGCACGTTCCACACATTCACCACGTTCCACATGATTACCACGTACCACACAGTCATCACGTTCCACTCCCTCACCATGTTCCACACACTCACCATGTTCCACTCACTCAACATGTTCCACACACTGACCACGTTCCACACATTCACAACATTCCACACACTCAGCACATTCCACTCATTCACCATGCTCCAATATCTCACCATCTCCACACACCCTCCACGTTCCACACAAACACCGCATTCCACACACTCAGCACGTTCTACACACTCACTACGTTCCACACACCCACCACGTTCCACTCACTGACCATGTTCCACTCACTCACCACGTTCCACACACTCACCATATTTCACTGACCCACCACATTCCACACACTCACCACGTTCCACACACTCACCACGTTCCATACTCTCACCACGTTCCACTCTCTCATGATGTTCCACACACTCACCACATTCCACACTCTCACATTATTTCACTCACTGACCACGTTGCACTCACTCACCATTTCCCACACTCCCACCACGTTCCACACACTCACCACGTTCCACACGCTCAGCACATTCCACACACTCACCACATTCCACTCCCTCACCATATTCCACTTTCTCACCATGCTCCACACACCCACCACATTCCACACACCCACCATGTTCCACACACTCAGCATGTTCCACTCACTCAACATGTTCCACACACCCACCACGTTCCACACTCTCACCACGTTCAACTAACTCACCACGTTCCACACACTCACCACGTTCCACACTCTCTACGTTCCACTCTCTCACCACTTTCCACTCACTCACAACGTTCCACATTCTCACCACGTTCCACTCACTGACCACGTACCACTCACTCAACACGTTCCACATACTCACAACGTTCCACTCACTCACCATTTTCCACACTCCCACCACGTTCCACACACGAACCACGTTCCACACACGCACCACGTTCCGCAGATTCAGCACGTTCCACACATTCACCACGTTCCACATGATTACCACGTACCACACAGTCATCACGTTCCACTCCCTCACCATGTTCCACACACTCGCCATGTTCCACTCACTCAACATGTTCCACACATTGACCACGTTCCACACATTCACAGCATTCCACTCATTCACCATGTTCCAATCTGTCACCATCTCCACACACCCTCCACGTTCCACATGAACACCGCATTCCACACACTCACCACGTTCTACACACTCACTACGTTCCACATTCTCACCACGTAATACTCACTCACCACGTTCCACACTCTCACCACTTTCCACTCACTCACCATGTTCCACTCTCTCAACATGTCCACACACCCACCACGTTCCACACAAACACCACGTTCCACACGCTCACCACGTTCTAATCACTCACAATGTTCCACAAACACACCACGTTCCGCACTCGCACCATGTTCCACTCACTCACCATGTTCCACACACTCACCACTTTCCACACACTCACCACGTTCAAATAACTCACCACGTTTCACACACTCACGACGTTCTACACTCTCACCACGTTCCACTCACTCACCATGTTCCACAAACACACCACGTTCCACACACGCACCATGTTCCACTCACTCACCATGTTACACACACTCACCACGTTCCACACGCTCACGACGTTCCACTCACTCACCATGTTCCACACACTCAGCACATTCCACACACTCACCACATTCCATTCACTCACCATGTTCCACTCTCTCACCATGCTCCAAACACCCACCACTTTCCACACACTCACTACGTTCCACACACTCACCACGTTGCACATTCTCACCACTTCCCACTCACTCACCATGTTCCACATACCCACCATGTTCGACACACTCACCACGTTCCACACACTCTTCACATTCCACCCATTCACCATGTTCCACACATTTACCACGTTCCACACACTAACCGCGTTCTAATCACTCACTACGTTGTTCCACTCTCTCACCATGCTCCACACACCCACCACGTTCCACACACCCAGCATGTTCCACATACTCACCATGTTCCACTAACTCAGCAAGTTCCACACACTCACTACGTTCCACACACTGAACATTTTCCACAAACACACCACGTTCCACACACTCACCATTTTCAACTCACTAACCACGTTCCACACACTCACCACGTTCTACACTCTCACCACGTTCAACTAACTCACCACGGTCCACACACTAACCACGTTCCACACACTTACCACGTTCCACACACTAACCGCGTTCTAATCACTCACTACGTTGTTCCACTCTCTCACCATGCTCCACACACCCACCACGTTCCACACACCCAGCATGTTCCACACACTCACCACGTTCCACACACTCTCCACGTTCCACACACTCACCATTTTCCACAAACACACCACGTTCCACACCCTCACAATTTTCAACTCACTCACCACGTTCCACACACTCACCACTTTCCACACTCTCCCCACGTTCAACTAACTCACCACGTTCCACATACTAACCACGTTCCACACACTTACCACGTTCCACACTCTCACCACGTTCCACTCTATCACCATGTTCAACACACTCACCACATTCCACAGTCTCACCATGTTTCACTCACTGACCACGTTCCACTCACTCACCATGTTCCACACACCCACCACGTTCCACACTCTCACCACGTTCAACTAACTCACCACGTTCCACACACTCACCACGTTCCACACTCTCCACTTTCCACTCTCTCACCACTTTCCACTCACTCACCACGTTCCACACTCTCACCAAGTTTCACTCACTGATCACGTTCCACACACTCACCATGTTCCACTACCTCACCATGTTCCACTCACTCACCACGTTCCACCCTCTGACGACGTTCCAATCTCTCACCATGCTCCACACACCCACCACGTCCACGCACCCAGCATGTTCCACACACTCACCACGTTCCACTCACTCACCATGTTCCACATTCCACATTCCACACAACCACCACGTTCCACACTCTCACCACGTTCCACACACCCATCATGTTCCACTCACTGACCACGGTCCACACACTCAACATGTTCCACTGACCCACCACATTTCACACACTCACCACGTTCCACACACCCACCATGTTCCACGCACTCACCACGTTCTGCACACTCACCACGTTCCACTCTCTCACCACTTTCCATTCTCTCACCATGTTCCACTCTCTCACCACATTCCACACTCTCACCATGTTTCACTCACTGACCACGTTCCACACACTCACCATGTTCCACTACGTCACCATGTTCCACTCACTCACCACGTTCCACACTCTCACGACGTTCCACTCACTCACCATGTTCCACACACTCAGTACTTCCCACACACCCACCATGTTCCACACACTCACCACGTTCCACTCAGTTACCAAGTTCCACACACTCACCACGTTCCACTCACTGACCATGTTCCACTCACTCACCATGTTCCACTCACTCACCATGTTCCACATTCCACATTCCACACTACCACCACGTTCCACACTCTCACCACGTTCCACACACTCACCACGTTCCACACACCCACCATGTTCCACGCACTCACCACGTTCCGCACACTCACCATGTTTCACTCACTGACCACGTTCCACTAACTCACCACGATCCACACACCCACCACGTTCCACACTCTCACCACGTTCAACTAACTCACCACGTTCCACAGACTCACGACGTTCCCCACACTCACCACGTTCCACACTCTCACCACGTTCCACTCTCTCAGCACGTTCCACAAACACACGACGGTCCACACACTCACCAGGTTCCACACACGCACCACATTCCACACTCTCACCACGTTTCACTCACTGACCACGTTCCACACACTCACCATGTTCCACTACCTCACCATGTTCCACTCACTCAGCACGTTCCACACTCTCTACGTTCCACACTCTCACCACGTTCCACTCTCTAAGCACGTTCCACAAACACACGACGTTCCACAGACTAACCACGTTCCACACTCTCACCACGTTCCACTCTCTCAGCACGTTCCACAAACACACGACGTTCCACACACTCACCAGGTTCCACACACTCACCACATTCCACACACACAGCACATTGCACTCACTCACCATGTTCCACTCTCTCACCATGCTCCACACACCCACCACGTTCCACACACTCACCACGTTCCACACTCTCACCACGATCACTCTCTCACCACGTTCCACACTCTCACCACGTTTCACTCACTGACCACGTTCCACACACTCACCATGTTCCACTACCTCACCATGTTCCACTCACTCACCACGTTCCACACTGTCACGACGTTCCACTCACTCACCATGTTCCACACACTCACCACATTCCACACACTCACCACATTCCATTCACTCACCATGTTCCACTCTCTCACCACATTCCACAGTCTCACTATGTTCCACTCTCTCAACATGTCCACACACCCGCCACGTTCCACAGAAACACCACGTTCCACACACTCACCACGTGCTAATCACTCACTACGTTCCACACACTCACCACGTTCCAGACTCACCACGTTCCACTCTTTCAACACGATGCACTCACTCACCATGTTCTACTCCCTCACCATGGTCCACACAGCCACCACGTTCCGCACACTCACCTCGTTCCACACTCTCACCACTTTCAACTCAATCACCACTTAATACACACTCACCATGTTCCACACTCTCACCATGTTCCACTCTCTCACCATGTTCCACACACTCACCACGTTCCACACTCTCAGCACGTTCCACTCTCTCACCATGTTCCACACACTCACCACATTCCACACTCTCACCATGTTTCACTCCGTGACCACGTTCCACACTCTCACCACGTTTCACTCTCTAAGCACGTTCCACAAACACAGACGTTCCACACACTAACCACGTTCCACACTCTCACCACGTTCCACTCTCTCAGCACGTTCCACAAACACACGACGGTGCACACACTCACCAGGTTCCACACACTCACCACGTTCCACACTCTCACCACGTTCACTCTCTCACCACGTTCCACACACTCACCACATTCCACACTCTCACCACGTTTCAGTCACTGACCACGTTCCACACACTCACCATGTTCCACTACCTCACCATGTTCCATTCACTCACCACGTTCCACCCTCTCACGACGTTCCAGTCACTCACCATGTTCCACACACTCACCACATTCCACACACTCACCACATTCCATTCACACACCATGTTCCACTCTCTCACCATGCTCCAAACACCCACCACTTTCCACACACTCACCACGTTCCACACACTCACCACTTTCCACTCACTCACAGCGTTCCACACTCTGACCACGTTCCACTCACTGCCCACGTTCCACTCACTCAACACGTTCCACACACTCACCACGTTGCACACACTCAGCACATTCCACACACTCACCGCATTCCACTCCCTCACCAAGTTCCACACACTCACCATGTTCCACTCACTCAACATGTTCCACACACCGACCACGTTCCACACACTCACCACATTCCACACACTCACCACATTCCACTCATTCACCATGTTCCAATCTCTGACCATGTCCACACACCCTCCACTTTCCACACAAACACCGCATTCCACTCACTCACCACGTTCCACTCCCTCACCATGTTCCACACAGCCACCACGTTCCACACATTCACCACGTTCCACTCACTCACCATGTTCCACTCCTTCACCATGTTCCACACAGCCACCACGTTCCACACACTCACCAAGTTCCACACTCTCACCACGTTCCACTCACTCACCACGTTCCACTCCCTCACCATGTTCCACACAGCCACCACGTTCCACACACTCACCACGTTCCACACACTCACCACGTTCCACATTCTCACCACGTTCCACACTCTCACTACGTTCCACACACCCACCACGTTACACAATCTCACCAAATTCCACTCACTCACCACTTTCCACTCCCTCACCATGTTCGACACACCCACCACGTTGCACACACTCACCACGTTCCACACATTCACCACGTTCCACACACCCACCACGTTCCACACACTCACCACTTCCCACAAACCCACCATGTTCCACACACTCACTACGTTCCACTCAGTTACCAAGTTCCACACACTCACCACGTTCCACTCAGTTACCAAGTTCCACACACTCACCACGTTCCACTCCCTCACCATGTTCCACTCATTCACCATGTTCCAATCTCTCACCATGTCCACACACCCTCCAATTTCCACACAAACACTGCATTCCACAATCTCACCACGTTCTACACACTCACTACGTTCCACACACTCACCACGTTCAACTCACTCACCACGTTCCACTCACTCACAACGTTCCACACTCTCACCACGTTCCACTCACTGACTCTGTTCCACTGACTCAACACGTTCCAAACACTCACCACGTTCCACCCACTCACCATTTTCCACACTCCCACCACGTTCCACACAGTCACCAGTTTCCACTTACCCACCATGTTCCACACACTCAGCTCGTTCCACTCACTGACCATGTTCCACTCACTCACCATGTTCCACATTCCACATTCCACACAACCACCACGTTCCACACTCTCACCACGTTCCACACACCCACCATGTTCCACTCACTCTCCACGTTCCAGAGACTCACCATGATCCACTGACCCACCACATTCCACACACTCACCACGTTCCACACACCCACCATGTTCCAGGCACTCACCACGTTCCACACACTCACCACGTTCCACACTCTCACCACGTTCCACTCTCTCAGCACGTTCCACACACTCACCACATTCCACACTCTCACCATGTTTCACTCACTGACCACGTTCCACTCACTCACCACGTTGCACACACCCACCACTTTCCACACACTCACCACGTTCAACTAACTCACCACGTTCCACACACTCACCACGTTCCACACTCTCCACGTTCCACTCTCTCACCACTTTCTACTCACTCACAACGTTCCACACTCTCACCACGTTCCACTCACTGACTCTGTTCCACTGACTCAACACGTTCCAAACACTCACCACGTTCCACTCACTCACCATTTTCCACACTCCCACCACGTTCCACACAGTCACCAGTTTCCACTTACCCACCATGTTCCACACACTCAGCTCGTTCCACTCACTGACCATGTTCCACTCACTCACCATGTTCCACATTCCACATTCCACACAACCACCACGTTCCACACTCTCACCACGTTCCACACACCCACCATGTTCCACTCACTCTCCACGTTCCAGAGACTCACCATGATCCACTGACCCACCACATTCCACACACTCACCACGTTCCACACACCCACCATGTTCCAGGCACTCACCACGTTCCACACACTCACCACGTTCCACACTCTCACCACGTTCCACTCTCTCAGCACGTTCCACACACTCACCACATTCCACACTCTCACCATGTTTCACTCACTGACCACGTTCCACTCACTCACCACGTTGCACACACCCACCACTTTCCACACACTCACCACGTTCAACTAACTCTCCACGTTCCACTCTCTCACCACTTTCCACTCACTCACAACGTTCCACACTCTCACCACGTTCCACTCACTGACTCTGTTCCACTGACTCAACACGTTCCAAACACTCACCACGTTCCACTCACTCACCATTTTCCACACTCCCACCACGTTCCACACGCTCACCACGTTCCACACACGCAGCACATTCCACACCCTCACCATATTCCACTCCCTCACCATATTCCACTTTCTTACCATGCTCCACACACCCACCACATTCCACACACCCACCATGTTCCACACACTCAGCATGTTCCACTCACTCAACATGTTCCACTCACTCAACATGTTCCACACACTCACCACGTTCAACAGACGTACCACGTTCCACACACGCACCACGTTCCACACTTGCAGCATGTTCCACACATTCACCACGTTCCACACGATTACGACGTACCACACAGTCATCACGTTCAACTCCCTCACCATGTTCCACACACTCACCATTTTCCACTCACTCAACATGTTCCACACACTCACCACATTCCACACACTCACCACATTCCAGTCATTCACCATGTTCCAATCTCTGACCATGTCCACACACCCTCCACTTTCCACACAAACACCGCATTCCACACACTCAGCACGACTACTCACTCACTACGTTCCACACTCTCACTACGTTCCACTCACTCACCATGTTCCACACTCTGACTACGTTCCACACACTCACCACGTTCCACTCACTCACCACGTTCCATACTCTCACCACGTTCCACTCACTCACCATGTTCCAATCCCTCACCATGTTCCACATACTCACCATGTTCCACTCACTCACCACGTTCCACACTGTCACGACGTTCCACTCACTCACCATGTTCCACACACTCACCACATTCCACACACTCACCACATTCCATTCACTCACCATGTTCCACTCTCTCACCACATTCCACAGTCTCACTATGTTCCACTCTCTCAACATGTCCACACACCCGCCACGTTCCACAGAAACACCACGTTCCACACACTCACCACGTGCTAATCACTCACTACGTTCCACACACTCACCACGTTCCAGACTCACCACGTTCCACTCTTTCAATACGATGCACTCACTCACCATGTTCTACTCCCTCACCATGGTCCACACAGCCACCACGTTCCGCACACTCACCTCGTTCCACACTCTCACCACTTTCAACTCAATCACCACTTAATACACACTCACCATGTTCCACACTCTCACCATGTTCCACTCTCTCACCATGTTCCACACACTCACCACGTTCCACACTCTCAGCACGTTCCACTCTCTCACCATGTTCCACACACTCACCACATTCCACACTCTCACCATGTTTCACTCCGTGACCACGTTCCACACTCTCACCACGTTTCACTCTCTAAGCACGTTCCACAAACACAGACGTTCCACACACTAACCACGTTCCACACTCTCACCACGTTCCACTCTCTCAGCACGTTCCACAAACACACGACGGTGCACTCATTCACCATGTTCCAATCTCTCACCATGTCCACACACCCTCCAATTTCCACACAAACACTGCATTCCACAATCTCACCACGTTCTACACACTCACTACGTTCCACACACTCACCACGTTCAACTCACTCACCACGTTCCACTCACTCACAACTTTCCACACTCTCACCACGTTCCACTCACTGACTCTGTTCCACTGACTCAACACGTTCCAAACACTCACCACGTTCCACCCACTCACCATTTTCCACACTCCCACCACGTTCCACACAGTCACCAGTTTCCACTTACCCACCATGTTCCACACACTCAGCTCGTTCCACTCACTGACCATGTTCCACTCACTCACCATGTTCCACATTCCACATTCCACACAACCACCACGTTCCACACTCTCACCACGTTCCACACACCCACCATGTTCCACTCACTCTCCACGTTCCAGAGACTCACCACGATCCACTGACCCACCACATTCCACACACTCACCACGTTCCACACACCCACCATGTTCCAGGCACTCACCACGTTCCACACACTCACCACGTTCCACACTCTCACCACGTTCCACTCTCTCAGCACGTTCCACACACTCACCACATTCCACACTCTCACCATGTTTCACTCACTGACCACGTTCCACTCACTCACCACGTTGCACACACCCACCACTTTCCACACACTCACCACGTTCAACTAACTCACCACGTTCCACACACTCACCACGTTCCACACTCTCCACGTTCCACTCTCTCACCACTTTCCACTCACTCACAACGTTCCACACTCTCACCACGTTCCACTCACTGACTCTGTTCCACTGACTCAACACGTTCCAAACACTCACCACGTTCCACTCACTCACCATTTTCCACACTCCAACCACGTTCCACACAGTCACCAGTTTCCACTTACCCACCATGTTCCACACACTCAGCTCGTTCCACTCACTGACCATGTTCCACTCACTCACCATGTTCCACATTCCACATTCCACACAACCACCACGTTCCACACTCTCACCACGTTCCACACACCCACCATGTTCCACTCACTCTCCACGTTCCAGAGACTCACCATGATCCACTGACCCACCACATTCCACAGACTCACCACGTTCCACACACCCACCATGTTCCAGGCACTCACCACGTTCCACACACTCACCACGTTCCACACTCTCACCACGTTCCACTCTCTCAGCACGTTCCACACACTCACCACATTCCACACTCTCACCATGTTTCACTCAGTGACCACGTTCCACTCACTCACCACGTTGCACACACCCACCACTTTCCACACACTCACCACATTCAACTAACTCACCACGTTCCACACACTCACCACGTTCCACACTCTCCACGTTCCACTCTCTCACCACTTTCCACTCACTCACAACGTTCCACACTCTCACCACGTTCCACTCACTGACTCTGTTCCACTGACTCAACACGTTCCAAACACTCACCACGTTCCACTCACTCACCATTTTCCACACTCCCACCACGTTCCACACGCTCACCACGTTCCACACACGCAGCACATTCCACACCCTCACCATATTCCACTCCCTCACCATATTCCACTTTCTTACCATGCTCCACACACCCACCACATTCCAGACACCCACCATGTTCCACACACTCAGCATGTTCCACTCACTCAACATGTTCCACTCACTCAACATGTTCCACACACTCACCACGTTCCACAGACGTACCACGTTCCACACACGCACCACGTTCCACACTTGCAGCACGTTCCACACATTCACCACGTTCCACACGATTACGACGTACCACACAGTCATCACGTTCAACTCCCTCACCATGTTCCACACACTCACCATTTTCCACTCACTCAGCATGTTCCACACACTCACCACATTCCACACACTCACCACATTCCAGTCATTCACCATGTTCCAATCTCTGACCATGTCCACACACCCTCCACTTTCCACACAAACACCGCATTCCACACACTCAGCACGACTACTCACTCACTACGTTCCACACTCTCACTACGTTCCACTCACTCACCATGTTCCACACTCTGACTACGTTCCACACACTCACCACGTTCCACTCACTCACCACGTTCCATACTCTCACCACGTTCCACTCACTCACCATGTTCCAATCCCTCACCATGTTCCACATACTCACCATGTTCCACTCACTCACCACGTTCCACACTGTCACGACGTTCCACTCACTCACCATGTTCCACACACTCACCACATTCCACACACTCACCACATTCCATTCACTCACCATGTTCCACTCTCTCACCACATTCCACAGTCTCACTATGTTCCACTCTCTCAACATGTCCACACACCCGCCACGTTCCACAGAAACACCACGTTCCACACACTCACCACGTGCTAATCACTCACTACGTTCCACACACTCACCACGTTCCAGACTCACCACGTTCCACTCTTTCAACACGATGCACTCACTCACCATGTTCTACTCCCTCACCATGGTCCACACAGCCACCACGTTCCGCACACTCACCTCGTTCCACACTCTCACCACTTTCAACTCAATCACCACTTAATACACACTCACCATGTTCCACACTCTCACCATGTTCCACTCTCTCACCATGTTCCACACACTCACCACGTTCCACACTCTCAGCACGTTCCACTCTCTCACCATGTTCCACACACTCACCACATTCCACACTCTCACCATGTTTCACTCCGTGACCACGTTCCACACTCTCACCACGTTTCACTCTCTAAGCACGTTCCACAAACACAGACGTTCCACACACTAACCACGTTCCACACTCTCACCACGTTCCACTCTCTCAGCACGTTCCACAAACACACGACGGTACACTCATTCACCATGTTCCAATCTCTCACCATGTCCACACACCCTCCAATTTCCACACAAACACTGCATTCCACAATCTCACCACGTTCTACACACTCACTACGTTCCACACACTCACCACGTTCAACTCACTCACCACGTTCCACTCACTCACAACGTTCCACACTCTCACCACGTTCCACTCACTGACTCTGTTCCACTGACTCAACACGTTCCAAACACTCACCACGTTCCACCCACTCACCATTTTCCACACTCCCACCACGTTCCACACAGTCACCAGTTTCCACTTACTCACCATGTTCCACACACTCAGCTCGTTCCACTCACTGACCATGTTCCACTCACTCACCATGTTCCACATTCCACATTCCACACAACCACCACGTTCCACACTCTCACCACGTTCCACACACCCACCATGTTCCACTCACTCTCCACGTTCCAGAGACTCACCACGATCCACTGACCCACCACATTCCACACACTCACCACGTTCCACACACCCACCATGTTCCAGGCACTCACCACGTTCCACACACTCACCACGTTCCACACTCTCACCACGTTCCACTCTCTCAGCACGTTCCACACACTCACCACATTCCACACTCTCACCATGTTTCACTCACTGACCACGTTCCACTCACTCACCACGTTGCACACACCCACCACTTTCCACACACTCACCACGTTCAACTAACTCACCACGTTCCACACACTCACCACGTTCCACACTCTCCACGTTCCACTCTCTCACCACTTTCCACTCACTCACAACGTTCCACACTCTCACCACGTTCCACTCACTGACTCTGTTCCACTGACTCAACACGTTCCAAACACTCACCACGTTCCACTCACTCACCATTTTCCACACTCCAACCACGTTCCACACAGTCACCAGTTTCCACTTACCCACCATGTTCCACACACTCAGCTCGTTCCACTCACTGACCATGTTCCACTCACTCACCATGTTCCACATTCCACATTCCACACAACCACCACGTTCCACACTCTCACCACGTTCCACACACCCACCATGTTCCACTCACTCTCCACGTTCCAGAGACTCACCATGATCCACTGACCCACCACATTCCACACACTCACCACGTTCCACACACCCACCATGTTCCAGGCACTCACCACGTTCCACACACTCACCACGTTCCACACTCTCACCACGTTCCACTCTCTCAGCACGTTCCACACACTCACCACATTCCACACTCTCACCATGTTTCACTCACTGACCACGTTCCACTCACTCACCACGTTGCACACACCCACCACTTTCCACACACTCACCACGTTCAACTAACTCACCACGTTCCACACACTCACCACGTTCCACACTCTCCACGTTCCACTCTCTCACCACTTTCCACTCACTCACAACGTTCCACACTCTCACCACGTTCCACTCACTGACTCTGTTCCACTGACTCAACACGTTCCAAACACTCACCACGTTCCACTCACTCACCATTTTCCACACTCCCACCACGTTCCACACGCTCACCACGTTCCACACACGCAGCACATTCCACACCCTCACCATATTCCACTCCCTCACCATATTCCACTTTCTTACCATGCTCCACACACCCACCACATTCCAGACACCCACCATGTTCCACACACTCAGCATGTTCCACTCACTCAACATGTTCCACTCACTCAACATGTTCCACACACTCACCACGTTCCACAGACGTACCACGTTCCACACACGCACCACGTTCCACACTTGCAGCACGTTCCACACATTCACCACGTTCCACACGATTACGACGTACCACACAGTCATCACGTTCAACTCCCTCACCATGTTCCACACACTCACCATTTTCCACTCACTCAGCATGTTCCACACACTCACCACATTCCACACACTCACCACATTCCAGTCATTCACCATGTTCCAATCTCTGACCATGTCCACACACCCTCCACTTTCCACACAAACACCGCATTCCACACACTCAGCACGACTACTCACTCACTACGTTCCACACTCTCACTACGTTCCACTCACTCACCATGTTCCACACTCTGACTACGTTCCACACACTCACCACGTTCCACACTCTCACCACGTTCCACTCTCTCAGCACGTTCCACACACTCACCACATTCCACACTCTCACCATGTTTCACTCACTGACCACGTTCCACTCACTCACCAAGTTGCACACACCCACCACTTTCCACACACTCACCACGTTCAACTAACTCACCATGTTCCACACACTCACCACGTTCCACACTCTCCACGTTCCACTCTCTCACCACTTTCCACTCACTCACAACGTTCCACACTCTCACCACGTTCCACTCACTGACTCTGTTCCACTGACTCAACACGTTCCAAACACTCACCACGTTCCACTCACTCACCATTTTCCACACTCCCACCACGTTCCACACTCCCACCACGTTCCACACACTCAGCACATTCCACACCCTCACCATATTCCACTCCCACACCATATTCCACTTTCTCACCATGCTCCACACACCCACCACATTCCACACACCCACAATGTTCCACACACTCAGCATGTTCCACTCAGTCAACATGTTCCACACACTCATCACGTTCCACACATTCTTCACATTCCACCCATTCACCACGTTCCACACATTCACCACGTTCCACACACTCACCACGTTCTAATCACTCACTACGTTGTTCCACTCTCTCACCATGCTCCACACACCCACCAAGTTCCACACACCCAGCATGTTCCACACACTCACCACGTTCCACACACTCACCATGTTCCACAAACACACCACGTTCCACACACTCACCATTTTCCACTCACTCACCACGTTCCACACACTCACCACGTTCCACACTCTCACCACGTTCAACTAAGTCACCACGTTCCACACACTCAGCACGTTCCACACACTCACCACGTTCCACTCTCTCACCATGTTACACACACTCGCCACATTCCACACTCTCACCATGTTTCACTCACTGACGCCATTCCACTCACTCACCACGTTCCACACTCTCACCACGTTTCACTCACTGACCACGTTCCACAAACTCACCATGTTCCACTACGTCACCATGTTCCACTCACTCACCACGTTCCACACTCTCACGACGTTCCACTCACTCACCATGTTCCACACACTCACTACTTCCCACACACCCACCATGTTCCACACACTCACCACGTTCCACTCAGTTACCAAGTTCCACACACTCACCACGTTCCACTCACTGACCATGTTCCAGTCACTCACCATGTTCCACTCACTCACCACGTTGCACACACTCAGCACATTCCACACACTCACCGCATTCCACTCCCTCACCATATTACACTTTCTCACCATGCTCCACACACCCACCACATGTCACACACCCACCATGTTCCACACACTCAGCATGTTCCACACACGTACCACGTTCCACACACGTACCACGTTCCACACATTCAACACGTTCCACACATTCAGCACTTTCCACACATTCACCACGTTCCACATGATTACCACGTACCACAAAGTCATCACGTTCCACTCCCTCACCATGTTCCACTCATTCACCATGTTCCAATCTCTCACCATGTCCACACACCCTCCAATTTCCACACAAACACTGCATTCCACAATCTCACCACGTTCTACACACTCACTACGTTCCACACACTCACCACATTCAACTCACTCACCACGTTCCACTCACTCACAACGTTCCACACTCTCACCACGTTCCACTCACTGACTCTGTTCCACTGACTCAACACGTTCCAAACACTCACCACGTTCCACCCACTCACCATTTTCCACACTCCCACCACGTTCCACACAGTCACCAGTTTCCACTTACCCACCATGTTCCACACACTCAGCTCGTTCCACTCACTGACCATGTTCCACTCACTCACCATGTTCCACATTCCACATTCCACACAACCACCACGTTCCACACTCTCACCACGTTCCACACACCCACCATGTTCCACTCACTCTCCACGTTCCAGAGACTCACCATGATCCACTGACCCACCACATTCCACACACTCACCACGTTCCACACACCCACCATGTTCCAGGCACTCACCACGTTCCACACACTCACCACGTTCCACACTCTCACCATGTTTCACTCACTGACCACGTTCCACTCACTCACCACGTTGCACACACCCACCACTTTCCACACACTCACCACGTTCAACTAACTCACCACGTTCCACACACTCACCACGTTCCACACTCTCCACGTTCCACTCTCTCACCACTTTCCACTCACTCACAATGTTCCACACTCTCACCACGTTCCACTCACTGACTCTGTTCCACTGACTCAACACGTTCCAAACACTCACCACGTTCCACTCACTCACCATTTTCCACTCTCCCACCACGTTCCACACAGTCACCAGTTTCCACTTACCCACCATGTTCCACACACTCAGCTCGTTCCACTCACTGACCATGTTCCACTCACTCACCATGTTCCACATTCCACATTCCACACAACCACCACGTTCCACACTCTCACCACGTTCCACACACCCACCATGTTCCACTCACTCTCCACGTTCCAGAGACTCACCATGATCCACTGACCCACCACATTCCACACACTCACCACGTTCCACACACCCACCATGTTCCAGGCACTCACCACGTTCCACACACTCACCACGTTCCACACTCTCACCACGTTCCACTCTCTCAGCACGTTCCACACACTCACCACATTCCACACTCTCACCATGTTTCACTCACTGACCACGTTCCACTCACTCACCACGTTGCACACACCCACCACTTTCCACACACTCACCACGTTCAACTAACTCTCCACGTTCCACTCTCTCACCACTTTCCACTCACTCACAACGTTCCACACTCTCACCACGTTCCACTCACTGACTCTGTTCCACTGACTCAACACGTTCCAAACACTCACCACGTTCCACTCACTCACCATTTTCCACACTCCCACCACGTTCCACACGCTCACCACGTTCCACACACGCAGCACATTCCACACCCTCACCATATTCCACTCCCTCACCATATTCCACTTTCTTACCATGCTCCACACACCCACCACATTCCACACACCCACCATGTTCCACACACTCAGCATGTTCCACTCACTCAGCATGTTCCACTCACTCAACATGTTCCACACACTCACCACGTTCCACAGACGTACAACGTTCCACACACGCACCACGTTCCACACTTGCAGCACGTTCCACACATTCACCACGTTCCACACGATTACGACGTACCACACAGTCATCACGTTCAACTCCCTCACCATGTTCCACACACTCACCATTTTCCACTCACTCAACATGTTCCACACACTCACCACATTCCACACACTCACCACATTCCAGTCATTCACCATGTTCCAATCTCTGACCATGTCCACACACCCTCCACTTTCCACACAAACACCGCATTCCACACACTCAGCACGACTACTCACTCACTACGTTCCACACTCTCACTACGTTTTACTCACTCACCATGTTCCACACTCTGACTACGTTCCACACACTCACCACGTTCCACTCACTCACCACGTTCCATACTCTCACCACGTTCCACTCACTCACCATGTTCCAATCCCTCACCATGTTCCACATACTCACCATGCTCCACTCACTCACCACGTTCCACACAGCCACCACGTTCCACACACTCACCATGTTCCACATACTCACCACTTTCCACACTCTCACCACGTTCAGCTCACTCACCACGTACCACACACTCACCACATTCCACACTCTCACCACGTTCCACTCCCTCACCATGTTCCACACACCCACCACGTTCCACTCAGTTACCAAGTTCCACACACTCACCACGTTCCACTCCCTCACCATGTTCCACTCATTCACCATGTTCCAATCTCTCACCATGTCCACACACCCTCCAATTTCCACACAAACACTGCATTCCACAATCTCACCACGTTCTACACACTCACTACGTTCCACACACTCACCACGTTCAACTCACTCACCACGTTCCACTCACTCACAACGTTCCACACTCTCACCACGTTCCACTCACTGACTCTGTTCCACTGACTCAACACGTTCCAAACACTCACCACGTTCCACCCACTCACCATTTTCCACACTCCCACCACGTTCCACACAGTCACCAGTTTCCACTTACCCACCATGTTCCACACACTCAGCTCGTTCCACTCACTGACCATGTTCCACTCACTCACCATGTTCCACATTCCACATTCCACACAACCACCACGTTCCACACTCTCACCACGTTCCACACACCCACCATGTTCCACTCACTCTCCACGTTCCAGAGACTCACCATGATCCACTGACCCACCACATTCCACACACTCACCACGTTCCACACACCCACCATGTTCCAGGCACTCACCACGTTCCACACACTCACCACGTTCCACACTCTCACCACGTTCCACTCTCTCAGCACGTTCCACACACTCACCACATTCCACACTCTCACCATGTTTCACTCACTGACCACGTTCCACTCACTCACCACGTTGCACACACCCACCACTTTCCACACACTCACCACGTTCAACTAACTCACCACGTTCCACACACTCACCACGTTCCACACTCTCCACGTTCCACTCTCTCACCACTTTCCACTCACTCACAACGTTCCACACTCTCACCACGTTCCACTCACTGACTCTGTTCCACTGACTCAACACGTTCCAAACACTCACCACGTTCCACTCACTCACCATTTTCCACACTCCCACCACGTTCCACACAGTCACCAGTTTCCACTTACCCACCATGTTCCACACACTCAGCTCGTTCCACTCACTGACCATGTTCCACTCACTCACCATGTTCCACATTCCACATTCCACACAACCACCACGTTCCACACTCTCACCACGTTCCACACACCCACCATGTTCCACTCACTCTCCACGTTCCAGAGACTCACCATGATCCACTGACCCACCACATTCCACACACTCAACACGTTCCACACACCCACCATGTTCCAGGCACTCACCACGTTCCACACACTCACCACGTTCCACACTCTCACCACGTTCCACTCTCTCAACACGTTCCACACACTCACCACATTCCACACTCTCACCATGTTTCACTCACTGACCACGTTCCACTCACTCACCACGTTGCACACACCCACCACTTTCCACACACTCACCACGTTCAACTAACTCACCACGTTCCACACACTCACCACGTTCCACACTCTCCACGTTCCACTCTCTCACCACTTTCCACTCACTCACAACGTTCCACACTCTCACCACGTTCCACTCACTGACTCTGTTCCACTGACTCAACACGTTCCAAACACTCACCACGTTCCACTCACTCACCATTTTCCACACTCCCACCACGTTCCACACGCTCACCACGTTCCACACACGCAGCACATTCCACACCCTCACCATATTCCACTCCCTCACCATATTCCACTTTCTTACCATGCTCCACACACCCACCACATTCCACACACCCACCATGTTCCACACACTCAGCATGTTCCACTCACTCAACATGTTCCACTCACTCAACATGTTCCACACACTCACCACGTTCCACAGACGTACCACGTTCCACACACGCACCACGTTCCACACTTGCAGCACGTTCCACACATTCACCACGTTCCACACGATTACGACGTACCACACAGTCATCACGTTCAACTCCCTCACCATGTTCCACACACTCACCATTTTCCACTCACTCAGCATGTTCCACACACTCACCACATTCCACACACTCACCACATTCCAGTCATTCACCATGTTCCAATCTCTGACCATGTCCACACACCCTCCACTTTCCACACAAACACCGCATTCCACACACTCAGCACGACTACTCACTCACTACGTTCCACACTCTCACTACGTTCCACTCACTCACCATGTTCCACACTCTGACTACGTTCCACACACTCACCACGTTCCACTCACTCACCACGTTCCATACTCTCACCACGTTCCACTCACTCACCATGTTCCAATCCCTCACCATGTTCCAATCCCTCACCATGTTCCACATACTCACCATGCTCCACTCACTCACCACGTTCCACACAGCCACCACGTTCCACACACTCACCATGTTCCACATACTCACCACTTTCCACACTCTCACCACGTTCAGCTCACTCACCACGTACCACACACTCACCACATTCCACACTCTCACCACGTTCCACTCCCTCACCATGTTCCACACACCCACCACGTTCCACACAGTCACCAGTTTCCACTCACCCACCATGTTCCACACACTCACCTCGTTCCACTCACTGACCATGTTCTACTCAATCACCATGTTCCACATTCCACATTCCACACAACCACCACGTTCCACACTCTCACCACGTTCCACACACCCACCATGTTCCACTCACTCTCCACGTTCCAGAGACTCACCATGATCCACTGACCCACCACATTCCACACACTCACCACGTTCCACACACCCACCATGTTCCAGGCACTCACCACGTTCCACACACTCACCACGTTCCACACTCTCACCACGTTCCACTCTCTCAGCACGTTCCACACACTCACCACATTCCACACTCTCACCATGTTTCACTCACTGACCACGTTCCACTCACTCACCACGTTGCACACACCCACCACTTTCCACACACTCACCACGTTCAACTAACTCACCATGTTCCACACACTCACCACGTTCCACACTCTCCACGTTCCACTCTCTCACCACTTTCCACTCACTCACAACGTTCCACACTCTCACCACGTTCCACTCACTGACTCTGTTCCACTGACTCAACACGTTCCAAACACTCACCACGTTCCACTCACTCACCATTTTCCACACTCCCACCACGTTCCACACTCCCACCACGTTCCACACACTCAGCACATTCCACACCCTCACCATATTCCACTCCCACACCATATTCCACTTTCTCACCATGCTCCACACACCCACCACATTCCACACACCCACAATGTTCCACACACTCAGCATGTTCCACTCAGTCAACATGTTCCACACACTCATCACGTTCCACACATTCTTCACATTCCACCCATTCACCACGTTCCACACATTCACCACGTTCCACACACTCACCACGTTCTAATCACTCACTACGTTGTTCCACTCTCTCACCATGCTCCACACACCCACCAAGTTCCACACACCCAGCATGTTCCACACACTCACCACGTTCCACACACTCACCATGTTCCACAAACACACCACGTTCCACACACTCACCATTTTCCACTCACTCACCACGTTCCACACACTCACCACGTTCCACACTCTCACCACGTTCAACTAAGTCACCACGTTCCACACACTCAGCACGTTCCACACACTCACCACGTTCCACTCTCTCACCATGTTACACACACTCGCCACATTCCACACTCTCACCATGTTTCACTCACTGACGCCATTCCACTCACTCACCACGTTCCACACTCTCACGACGTTCCACTCACTCACCATGTTCCACACACTCACTACTTCCCACACACCCACCATGTTCCACACACTCACCACGTTCCACTCAGTTACCAAGTTCCACACACTCACAACGTTCCACTCACTGACCATGTTCCAGTCACTCACCATGTTCCACTCACTCACCACGTTGCACACACTCAGCACATTCCACACACTCACCGCATTCCACTCCCTCACCATATTACACTTTCTCACCATGCTCCACACACCCACCACATGTCACACACCCACCATGTTCCACACACTCAGCATGTTCCACACACGTACCACGTTCCACACACGTACCACGTTCCACACATTCAACACGTTCCACACATTCAGCACTTTCCACACATTCACCACGTTCCACATGATTACCACGTACCACAAAGTCATCACGTTCCACTCCCTCACCATGTTCCACTCATTCACCATGTTCCAATCTCTCACCATGTCCACACACCCTCCAATTTCCACACAAACACTGCATTCCACAATCTCACCACGTTCTACACACTCACTACGTTCCACACACTCACCACATTCAACTCACTCACCACGTTCCACTCACTCACAACGTTCCACACTCTCACCACGTTCCACTCACTGACTCTGTTCCACTGACTCAACACGTTCCAAACACTCACCACGTTCCACCCACTCACCATTTTCCACACTCCCACCACGTTCCACACAGTCACCAGTTTCCACTTACCCACCATGTTCCACACACTCAGCTCGTTCCACTCACTGACCATGTTCCACTCACTCACCATGTTCCACATTCCACATTCCACACAACCACCACGTTCCACACTCTCACCACGTTCCACACACCCACCATGTTCCACTCACTCTCCACGTTCCAGAGACTCACCATGATCCACTGACCCACCACATTCCACACACTCACCACGTTCCACACACCCACCATGTTCCAGGCACTCACCACGTTCCACACACTCACCACGTTCCACACTCTCACCACGTTCCACTCTCTCAGCACGTTCCACACACTCACCACATTCCACACTCTCACCATGTTTCACTCACTGACCACGTTCCACTCACTCACCACGTTGCACACACCCACCACTTTCCACACACTCACCACGTTCAACTAACTCACCACGTTCCACACACTCACCACGTTCCACACTCTCCACGTTCCACTCTCTCACCACTTTCCACTCACTCACAACGTTCCACACTCTCACCACGTTCCACTCACTGACTCTGTTCCACTGACTCAACACGTTCCAAACACTCACCACGTTCCACTCACTCACCATTTTCCACACTCCCACCACGTTCCACACAGTCACCAGTTTCCACTTACCCACCATGTTCCACACACTCAGCTCGTTCCACTCACTGACCATGTTCCACTCACTCACCATGTTCCACATTCCACATTCCACACAACCACCACGTTCCACACTCTCACCACGTTCCACACACTCACCACGTTCCACACTCACACCACGTTCCACTCTCTCAGCACGTTCCACACACTCACCACATTCCACACTCTCACCATGTTTCACTCACTGACCACGTTCCACTCACTCACCACGTTGCACACACCCACCACTTTCCACACACTCACCACGTTCAACTAACTCTCCACGTTCCACTCTCTCACCACTTTCCACTCACTCACAACGTTCCACACTCTCACCACGTTCCACTCACTGACTCTGTTCCACTGACTCAACACGTTCCAAACACTCACCACGTTCCACTCACTCACCATTTTCCACACTCCCACCACGTTCCACACGCTCACCACGTTCCACACACGCAGCACATTCCACACCCTCACCATATTCCACTCCCTCACCATATTCCACTTTCTTACCATGCTCCACACACCCACCACATTCCACACACCCACCATGTTCCACACACTCAGCATGTTCCACTCACTCAACATGTTCCACTCACTCAACATGTTCCACACACTCACCACGTTCCACAGACGTACCACGTTCCACACACGCACCACGTTCCACACTTGCAGCACGTTCCACACATTCACCACGTTCCACACGATTACGACGTACCACACAGTCATCACGTTCAACTCCCTCACCATGTTCCACACACTCACCATTTTCCACTCACTCAACATGTTCCACACACTCACCACATTCCACACACTCACCACATTCCAGTCATTCACCATGTTCCAATCTCTGACCATGTCCACACACCCTCCACTTTCCACACAAACACCGCATTCCACACACTCAGCACGACTACTCACTCACTACGTTCCACACTCTCACTACGTTCCACTCACTCACCATGTTCCACACTCTGACTACGTTCCACACACTCACCACGTTCCACTCACTCACCACGTTCCATACTCTCACCACGTTCCACTCACTCACCATGTTCCAATCCCTCACCATGTTCCACATACTCACCATGCTCCACTCACTCACCACGTTCCACACAGCCACCACGTTCCACACACTCACCATGTTCCACATACTCACCACTTTCCACACTCTCACCACGTTCAGCTCACTCACCACGTACCACACACTCACCACATTCCACACTCTCACCACGTTCCACTCCCTCACCATGTTCCACACACCCACCACGTTCCACACAGTCACCAGTTTCCACTCACCCACCATGTTCCACACACTCACCTCGTTCCACTCACTGACCATGTTCTACTCAATCACCATGTTCCACATTCCACATTCCACACAACCACCACGTTCCACACTCTCACCACGTTCCACACACCCACCATGTTCCACTCACTCTCCACGTTCCAGAGACTCACCATGATCCACTGACCCACCACATTCCACACACTCACCACGTTCCACACACCCACCATGTTCCAGGCACTCACCACGTTCCACACACTCACCACGTTCCACACTCTCACCACGTTCCACTCTCTCAGCACGTTCCACACACTCACCACATTCCACACTCTCACCATGTTTCACTCACTGACCACGTTCCACTCACTCACCACGTTGCACACACCCACCACTTTCCACACACTCACCACGTTCAACTAACTCACCACGTTCCACTCACTCACCACGTTGCACACACCCACCACTTTCCACACACTCACCACGTTCAACTAACTCACCACGTTCCACACACTCACCACGTTCCACACTCTCCACGTTCCACTCTCTCACCACTTTCCACTCACTCACAACGTTCCACACTCTCACCACGTTCCACTCACTGACTCTGTTCCACTGACTCAACACGTTCCAAACACTCACCACGTTCCACTCACTCACCATTTTCCACACTCCCACCACGTTCCACACACTCAGCACATTCCACACCCTCACCATATTCCACTCCCACACCATATTCCACTTTCTCACCATGCTCCACACACCCACCACATTCCACACACCCACAATGTTCCACACACTCAGCATGTTCCACTCAGTCAACATGTTCAACA